>NC_048919.1:3308239-3482027 GCF_011077185.1 Oxyura jamaicensis
CGTTGCATCCCGGGGTAGCCGCATCCCGGCAAGGACCCGGCAGAGCCCGGGGGGTGAGGGGGGGGGGGGGGGGGGCGGCGGGGCGGGGGGGCGCCGCCCCCCCCCCCCCCCCCCCCCCCCCCCCCCATCCCCAGAGCTACGTGCCCACCGTTTTCGAGAACTACACGGCCAGCTTCGAGATCGACAAGCAGCGCACCGAGCTCAACATGTGGGACACCTCAGGTGGGCTGCCCCCCCCGGGGGGAGGGGGGTGTCTCCAGTTGGGGGTGATGCAGCTGGGTCCTTGTGAAGGGTTTTGGGGGGTCCTCTGTGCTCCGTGCCGGTGCAGCTCCCCCCCCCCCGGGATGTTTCGGGGTTGAATTCGCATCCGTGCATCCCCGGCAGCGGTTGTGTAGGGCCACCGGTGAGCAGCAGCGAAACCAGTTTTGGGGTGGGAAGGAATGGGGAAGCCAAGCGAGGTGCAGCCGAGAGGGGAGACCTCGCCTCGGAGAGGAATGTGCTGCGGGAACGCACCGGCCTTTCATCACTCGCTCCCCAACAGAGCTTCTGGGCTGCTTTTGTTTTTCTCCTCTTGTTTTGGCTTTGCCTCTTCATCTGCATCCGCAGCTGCGATGCCGCGGGGAGCCCTAGGCACGGCTGTCCCGGCCCTCCGAGACCCTTCTCAAACTTCACGCTGTCTTTCTGGGGAGGAGTGAACTGCTTGGTGCAGAGCTAATAAAAATATTGGCCTTTTAATTTACCTCTGGCAACCTCCTCGGAGTGCTGTGTACACATGGCGCGGCTCAGCGCTGGGCTCTGCCAGCGTGCATACATCGCAGGCTTGCTGATGCTCTTTCCCCATAATTTGTGGAGTTTTTATAGCAAATGAAGTCTTCTCGGTGCTCACGAGCAACAGCAAATTAAAGCATGACCTCCGACTTTCTTTGCTCATGTACACTCAAATTCCTCGCTATAATTTTGCACCCGTCAAATTACAGCTGTAGGATCAGCAGAGGTCTACCTAGAGCAGTGGCTTTGCTGAGGCTTGGACTAGCTCTGTCATATAAAATGTGTTTATTGAGTCAGCTCTGGAGGCTTCCTGACCTGGGAGACCTCACTTTTGCTGCTTTTATGCCCCGAGACAAAAAGGGAACTTTTGCTTTGCCTGCTGTGCTGTGAGCCCTGGCGATGCTGCCTCCCGGGGCAGCTCGGGGTGCTGGAGCAGAGGATGAGCCTCGGCTCCTGGAGCTTGGCAGGGTGCTGTGCGTGGAGCTCAGGATGGTGGCTGTGCGGTCATTGCCTGCTGGATGGATCCTGCTGGGCTTGGCGTGCCTGCGTGAAGCCCCTCCGGTGCGGTACCCGCGATGCTGTCCTGCTCCGACCCGGAGCATCCAACTCCCGGCACAGCGTGGGTGCATCTCTGCACAACCCCGGGGCTGGGACATCCCAGGGGGGTTCCAAACTGGGGGCTTCTGTGGCTGCTGGGAAGGGCCTGGGTGGGGTATCTTTGTTCGATGCTGGGCCGCTCTGCTCCGAGTGCCTGCCTTTCACGTGAGAAACTTCACCTTTGGAGAGTGCGGAAGCACGCTTGAGGCGTTGTGTGTTTTTTAGGAATTCTCTGGAATATTTGCCTTTGATCTTACAAATCTTAAAAGAAAAGGACCTGGTAAAATGGCTTTAAAGCTGTGTATATGCATTCATTTTTACCCTTTTCAGCAAAAGATATGAGTTTGTCTAGTGTTTATCTCTATAGCCAAGAGGACAAGGACTTTGATTCTTTCTCCCTTCCCCTTACGGAAAATGTAAGCCCATTTTAACAGCTTCGCTGTGGTTAGAGCTGAGTAGATAGTTTTGCAGATCAATTCCCTTCTTTTGCAGCTTTAATTTGAAATACACAGGAGCAGGTTCTTCAATAAACAGTCCTGCAAAGCAGCGCACGACAATTTTCTCCAGTAATCAGACTGACATTTTTAGCTGCAGACTGCAGTCTGCTGCTGAATTTCCACCCTTCGGAGACGCTTGTAAACAGAAGCTTTTTGGTAAAAGAAGTTTTTGTGCAATAGCAAATTGAACCAGCTGAGCCGAAGGGATTCTGCGTGGCTTAATTGCCCTCCTCGTGCAGGATGACAGGCGCTGGGGTGTGCTTTCCCTTGTCTCTGTGCTACCTGCTGTCTCTTTTTAGCAGCTTCGCGGCCAGGGGCTTATTGTTTGTGCTAAATTCCATGCCAGCAGGAGCGGGAAGGGAGGCACTGGGAATCTGCTCCCCTCCTTCTGTCAGGATCATCCTTTACATCTTAAACACTTGCCACCTCTTAGATAAGTAATCGGAACTGCAGGTCTCCAGAAATCAGCAGGCGGATCTGGACAGGGGAGCTCAGTGTTGATTCCTTCCCTCTGCAGCCTCTGTGGCAGCGGTTAGCGGCTCTGGAAGCAGCACGGGGTGAGCTGAGCATCACCCAGGCACGGGGGCAAGGGCAGGTGCCCTGGAAAACTGCCGTGCTGCAGTGGTCACAGCCCGCCTGGCTGCTCCTGGGTCCACACAAACTGGGATGTTGTCTCCTCCCGGGATGTGTAGTGCTGGCTGGTGTTGGGAAATGCAGCCTGAATTTGCCCCTCCTGTGATTTTAGCAGATGGCAGGCGGGCTAGAAACCTAAATAGAGAAACATTGTCGTTGGGAGGGTAGGAGTGATGGGGAACCAAATGGCTCCTGCATTGTACTGGGACCCTGGATTTCCTCTTAAGTGTCTTGGAACCATTTGCCCATTGATTAGTTTTTCCAAGGCCAGAGGGTGACTCTGGAGACTTCCCAGCACTGGGACTCCTTGATAAGGATGCCCTGCTCAGAGAGGGCAAGTGCGGGCTCTTCGTGCCTGCTGAAGTACCTTGCATCCAGGTGCCTGTTGTGAGCCGAGCATGAGCCTGACCCCTTAGCCTTCCCCTGCAGGTGCTGCTTGTGCTTTGGATTTCTCCCTCTTGACGTCAGTCCCACCTCCAGCCCCAGTGTGAGAGTGCAATTGCTCCAAGTGCCATTTTCCAGTGCGCTGGGGATGTCCCATCCCTCCCTTCCCCCTGAAAGCCCGCTCTCCCTGCCATTTCCTAAACCCTCCATTAAAAAACAATTTGACATCTCGGTGTGCGAGAGCAGGGAGCAGAGGAGACGGGGTTTGGGCTCTGATCGGCTCCTCTCATCGGCCACGTGGAGGATGCGGTGCTTTGCCACCCTGCACGTCCCTGTTCTGGCAAATTAATTTCTGTTGACCCAACAGCTCTTAACAGAGAAACAACTGCTCTGCACGGCTCTCGTGGAGGTGTGGGGAAGCACCAGTCTGACCAGAAGCGCTGCTCCCAGGGGACTGGGTGCCTGCTGGACACTGGGTGCCGCTGCCTGGCACCTTGCAAGGGAGAGCTTCCAGCCCTTGCAGGCAGCTGGTGGGGGCACGGCTGGCTTTGTGACCATGGATAATGCTTTGCACAGAGCAGGTGAGCTGCATTGCTGTGCTTTGGCAGCAGGAAGGGCGTGCGGTCACTGCGAGGTGCGGGCCGGGCAGGCTGGCTTCTCAGCGATGCACCAGCTAATTCCCCGCATGAGCAGCACCTTTTGCTGGTGCACCTTTATTTAATTTTTTCCTTGGTGCACCTTTTGCTGGTGCACTTTTTGCTGATGCACCGTTATTCATTTTTCAGCATGATGCACCTTTCACTGGTGCAGAGCAGAGGTGTCTGTGCCAGTGGCTTACGGGGCTGGCACTGTGCGTGTGCTCATTGCCATCTTCCAAAGCTGCTGGAGAGGACTTTTCTTCCCTCTGAGCACTGCCGTTCACCTCGGCCTGCCCCGGTTCAGCAGTGCCTCTCTGCCCACTCTGTGCTGCAGCTCACGGCAGGGGACTCGTACGGCTGCCAGACTTTTGCTGGGACTTGTGTCTCTTAAGCAGATGCGCTTTCAAGACAAGAATAACACTGGGAGTCGCTAATCCCAACCCGCCTCCCTCTTTGCCTGCACTCAGCAAACAGTCTGCCTTGGTAGGGCTGTGTGGGAACCGCCAGGCTCCGATAACAGCCCCTTCGTTAGGGGAACTACCCAGGAATGTTGATGAGATTAGAGAGCTGAAAGGGGCTGACTTTAGCAATGGCATCTCCATGGATGCTGGGACTGGATTCCCAGCGCGCTGCTCCGGGATTGCCATGGCTGCCTCCTCCCAAGTGCAAGAGCAAGCTCGGCCTTGGGAAGAGTTCAATGCCACGGGCACTCTGAGGCAGGGAAAAATGTGGAGCTGCCCTTTCCCTACCAAAATAGCTCCTCCCATGCTCCCCATTGAGGCTGGGAGCCTCAAACCGGCATACTTGTCTTCTGCCTCAGCACAAAGACATAGTTAAGCCTAAAAATATGTGCAGCTGGGTCACATTCTCAGGCAGGTCAGGAACCAGTCGGACAGAAGTTGAAAGAGTTGCAGCAGAAACGGCAGCAGAAATGCTTACGCCGGAGTGGGTGGAGGCTGGAGCTGAGGAGACGTGACATGATGGGACAGGACAGGACAGGACAGGACAAGACACGAGAGTCCCTGGGGGACCGTCAGGCCGGGCTGGGCATGGTGTGGGTGCTGTGTAGCACAGAAATGAAGGCTGCTGCTCCTGTGCCTCCCTGCAGCGAAGCAGCATCCATCCCTTGTCCCCTAGACTCTGTTGGGGTCCTGGGGGGATCCTGGGGCTGTTTTAACACCCATCAAGCAGCAGCTCCTTAGCCAGGTGGTCACATAAACCGATTTGCAGAAGATCCCCAGAGGAGGGACTCTTGCCCTGTCCTTGGCACGTGGTGGCTTGCCTTTCCAATAGCTGTCACCCAATTGGCACCCGCGTGCCCCTCACTGTGCCTCCAGGAGGCTGCTGGGGACACTTCGTGGCAGGGAGAGCACCAGAGGAGCCGGTCGGTGCTGTGCCCCCGGCCCTGTGCCTGCAGTGGGGACCTGGGCGCAGCTTTCCTCCTGCCCCAGATCCCGAAGATAAGATCAACACCCGATGAAACGTCACAAGTGTACAGGCCCAGCCTTCCCTGTGGGGAGAAACCTTATCTGGTAGACGAGCAGCCAGGGAGGGATCTGCTGCTTGTGCACAGCAAGCTGGAAATGTGCAACATTGCATAAAGATAATTGTGCTCGCTCAACCCTCGGCTGCGTTCCCCAAAGCATGTGGTGGCTGTGGGAATCGGTTGCCACTCCTAGTCCTTGTTGTATCCTGTAGAAGGGGTTGCAGGCAGCCTGTGGCAATGCCAACCTCCCTTGTGACGTGGTGAAAGGGCCAAGAAGGAACTTCTGGTTCCCATTTGCCTCTCGTGCCGGCTGCTGATTCCCAGAGTGATCCCCAGCAGCCTTGTGTGGAGCCAGGGCTGGGCACTGGGGCTGTGCTCCCATCCCAGGACTTGGTGGAGCTGCCCTGGAGAGGCCACCGGGGACTTCAACAGAGAGCTTCCACCGCTGCCTCCAGATCACCAGTGCGAGGGTCTGCAGAGGGGCCCAGAAATGTCACCTCAGCCCCTCCAAACACCATTCCCTTCATCCTGATCACATCCATCCTGAAGAAACGCCAGCTGGGCTGCTTAGCAATCTACTGTTGTTGGTTTTTGTGTGTGTGCGCATCACAAGAACGAGGTGCAGAGGTTAATTGTCCAAGCTGGTTAGCTGCTGTTGCAGTCATGCACTTTCCAGACGATTGCTTGCTCCATGTCGTGGAACTGTCTTCTCCTCTCCTGGACTTAAGGGGTTTGCGGTCATGGTGCAGCCATCAGGAAGGCTTCCATCAGAGTCCTGAGGTGATGACTGTGCTGTCTGATCCATGTCCCTCAGAGACCTGTGCTGTGGAGCTCCCTCTGCTGCTTTTTGTCCCCCTCCAGCCTGGGTGGGATGCCCCATCTCCCCTTTTGGCCACCTCCCCTCTGGCAGGCAGGGCTTTGTTCCTCTGGCAAAGAGTAAATCGTTTCTGAATCCTTGCCCCTGAGGAGGGCATAGTCCCTTGTTGTGGCACAGCCCACCCTTGGAGGGGCTTCTGAAGGGGCTGCACTGCTGAAAGCTCTTTGAGTATGATGGAAATAGCCACTCCAGGAGAGAAACCACCGCTGGCTTTGCCTTGCTGTGCTGCTGCTGCAACACAAGAGACCTTGGTGCTGGCCAGGACACTTCATCAGCCTGGCACGGTTGCAGGTGTTTGACTTTGTTTCACTCGGCCTCGTGCTCCCTTCAGTCTCTAATGTCACTAATTACTTCTGCCTTTGGATCTGTGACCCCCTGGGTTGCTGGGTCCTGGCTTCGGACCGCGGTGCTGTCAGCGCCGCCGTTGTGTCTCGGAGTTTGTCACCAGGGCTTTAATTCCTGCCTCTTCCCCTTGTCGCCGGGCTGGGCTGGACTCTACCAAGCACTGCATTAGTGTCAGAAACGTGGGGTTTGTATCACTGGGGTCGGCATTCCTCTCCCCTTCCTGTGGTCAGGCAGGGGCAGGAACCCTCAGGCTGTGAGCCCTGCTTGCAGGGACCTGTGGGGTGCTCAGGAGCGGTGCTGCAGCTTGCCAGGCCCCAAACAGGACCCGGCCCCAAACAGAACCAGTTGCTGGTTTGCTAGCAGGGGACAGGGGCTGGTTTCACCCTGGGAGGATGAAGCTGGCCTCTGAACTCACCGCGGTTTGGATATTGTCTCCTCAGTGTGCACCTAGTGCTGCAGCAGCTAATTTCCTGGCCGCCCGTTTACAAAGCCCATCAGCACTAACGATACGGGGAATGAGAAGGGCATTTGCACGTCCTGGCCAGTTGTATAGCTGGCACATGGAGCCACTACTCTTCGAATGCTGCCCTCGTGAAGGCACCGAGATGTTCAAGGCTGAGCCTGCAGAGCTCACCGTGCTCATGGGTCCTTGGAAGTGAGTGGTGGTCCTCGAGAAACCCCTTGTTGGAGGGGCCTGGGGGGGTCTGTGGTGGCTGCCCTGCATAGGATCTGTCTTCTGACTCGGTCACCTCCTGAAGCTGCGTCATCCCAAATGGGTGTCCCGTCCTCCTCTGGGGAGCTCCTGCACTGAGCCCGTGACCTGCCTGGTTCCCAGAGGTGCTGGCTGGGCTTTTGTAGGGCCAGGCCGAGCTGAGTGACCATGGAATAACAATTTCTTTCATAGTCTGTTCCCAGGAGGATAATGGGATGGGGCATGACCCTTGGGGCTGTTTAACTGCTGCTCTCAAGAGTTCCCTGAGGCTGAATTCCTCTTTTCCCCTCTACTGCAAACTCTGCCATTGTTTCCCTGGGCTTATTTCCCCTTTTCCAGCAGTGGGGAAATATTTTTGGGTGACTCCGTGCCCTCTCGTTGCATCTGCAGAGGAAATGGCAGCTCTGAAGCATCCCGGGTGTCTCGGAGAAGCAGCTGGGATTTTTGCAGGCTCACCATGGGGACTGGGCTCTTTCCTTGCCCAGGGTGTCTGGGACAGCTGCCACTTCTGTCTCTCCCATTCACTGTCAGGTTTTCAATCCAGCATTTTTATGCTTTGCCCCCGGGAGGAGACAATAGCCGGGCTGTTCCATGGGACATGCGCCTTTCTCATGCAGATGCGCTGCCTGCACATGGGGTGGGGAGCCCAGGGATGCCCCCCCCGACCCCCAGCTCAGCCTCCCTGGAGGGGCTGGGCAAGGGGCAGGGGTGAGGGGCACCACTGCCCACCCGCTGCAGTCCCCATCACAGCTTCCTGCACCCACTGCAGTGGGGTCGTTCCTCCTGTGCGAATGGCACAGACGTACCTCTTCGGTCTTAAAGGTGTGGTATAAATAAAATATATTGTTATTATTAACACCTTCATCATCATCTGCCCTGGCAGAGGAGCAACTAATCATGGAAGCCATCAAATTCACCGGCACCTCATGTAATATTAACGTGCCTGGGGGAACTCCCATGGGGAATGCCTGTGGGGATGGGTTGGGAGCTGCCCTGGTCCCACCCTGCCCAGCCTGAGGAGGTGGGAAGGGGGCTTGGAGCCATGCCCCTGCGTGCACAGCCCCTGCCTGCAGCAAGCAGTCACCCAGATAAATTTCCCTGCAACACAAGCCACGTGGAGATGTGAATTCCCAGCCAGAAAGCCCTGCAGAAGCTGCTGGGTTCCCGTGGATAAAGCTTTGGCTGAACCAGGGTTTGTTTCAGGGACTCCAGAAAGCCGGGCAGGATTTCTGCTTCCTTCTGCAAGGGACATTCTTGGCACTGCAGGCGGCACGGGGAGAGAGCCCTCTGAGACAAGTGAGGTGCTGAAAAATTTGGCCTTGGCAGCGCCCTGGCGTGCTCAGCCCGAGCTGGCGGGGGGCTCCTTGCGGGTTTGCTCTCCTGGTTTGCAGCCTGCTATTGTGGGCTGGGGGGTGCCCATGTGGGGAGGCTCATTATCTCTCGGAACAGCTAATAAGGAACAAGTGAAGATTAACGCTGGGTTGGTATAGATGAAACAGCAAATTTCAGTCCTCTGCCCGAGAGCAGCATCCCCGGGTCCCAGCGCCAGGCACTCGGAGGGGCTGCCAGCTGATAAGAAAGAGGAGCTATTCATGGCTGTGCCCGCCTCTGAATTTCAGACAACAACCGTGTGGATTTTATTTTTAAGCTGTTTTTGGTGTCTGGCTCGCTCCAGTTTTCTCTCTTTAATCACGAACAGATGCACATAGGTCCTGTTTCTTGCAAACCTGAGTGCCAAGTGGGAGAATGACTCATGCAGCACAGGAAGGCTGGATCTGCAGGCACACGAGCCTTGGGTGCCTGTGTGTTCGGAGGTGCCAGACTGCGGGGCTCTAGGGTGTCTTGCTGGAAGAGCTGAAAGGCATTGAGTGCTCGGAATCGATAAAGCCAGCACCTGGAGTTGTGGGAACTGAGGCTTTTGTGTTTGGGTTGTGTTTTTAATTGTTGTGCTTGATGACAAAGTAATAGATGCAAAAGCTAGAAAAAGAATCGACCAACGAGAATTCCCTGATTCAGCAGAGACATCTCCAAAGAAAGCTGAGGGCGGTGGGATTCTGGAGCTCAGCAGCTTCCCAGCAGTGCTGGACACACTGACCACGCTGAGCATCAGTCTCCGGGGCTGGGGAAGGGCCATGAGCACTGGTGTTTTTCAGCTCTCAGAGCTGGGTTGAGCTACCAGCGATAGTGCCGGGGCCATTCCTGCACCCCAGAGCTGGGAGCAGAAAGTTAAAGCACGGGGAGACGATTCTGAGCTCGTTAAGAAAACAATGCTCTCAAACTGGGGCAGCTCTTCTCTCCCCTCCTCCTGCCAGCACCAACCAGGGGGGGTTGGTTTTGGTTCCAGCAGCTGCTGGGTGGTGGCCCTACGTGTCCTGGCACTGGTCTGGGGCTCACGGGACAAGTGGGGACCAGAGAGGGGTCGTGCTCCAGGCGCTGCAGGCTCTGCGCCGGCAGAGCCGGTGACGTGCCGAAGGAAGCAGCAGGTTGCTACGATACAGTTTGCCGTAGCAATGTCTGCACTGAAAGGAGCCAAAACCACCTCTACAAAAGGAGCATTCCTGGGCTGGGAGGGGGGGGGCGGATTTATCTGCAGTGTTTATGTAAAGCGGAGGAGCTGCAGGCAGAGGATGCGCGTGGGAATGCTTCCCTCCCGCCTGGGGCAGATCCCCCGGTGTGCATGGGGAAAGGGCATGGCTCCGATAAAGGGTCCAGCAGATTTGAGCATGCAGATCCGTGCTGGATCTCGCATCCCACCCGGCAAATGTGCACTGTTAAGGAGACTGTGGGCTCGGTCCAAAGCGGAGCTCGGTGCTGCCTCGGAAAGCAGCCGCTGCTTCACTGGGCGCGGGGTCACCTCGCCCACGGGATGGGGCGGCTCATGGGTGCCAGCTCTGCCCGTCATGAGCTGAAGCATCCTGAGCCTGAAGCAAGGTCAGAAGTCTCCAGGGCTCCCGCTGCCCTAGCCTGCATCCTCCATCCTTGGACTGGCCGAGGCACCGCAGGCGCTGGCTCATCCCCGTGCACAGAGTGTGACTTTCCCTCGAGGAAGAGGGCTGGGCTCTGTGGAGGTCACAGCCTGTTTCTGCTGTGCTGGATCCCGCTGCTTCTCTTCCCAGTGACTTTGCAGGGACAAGCTGTGGCTTCTCCCACTGATGGGTGCCAGGGGTGCAGGCGCCGCCGCTGCAGCAGCATGGCTGGGTGCAGCTGGATGTCCCCACAGCTGGATGTCCTCACAGCTGGCTCTGCTGTGAATCCCAAAACACATTGAGTGCTGGGTGCCTGCTCTGTGAGCAGCGTGGGGCTGCGTGGGCATGGCAGGATGGTGCTGGGGCCGTGCACCACGGAGGTGCCACTGGTGGCTCTCCCCAGCATCCTGCTATGAGCTCGGCACAGGGAGGGCGAGTGGCTGGACCCCACATCAGGGAATTCACCCGTCCTCCTCTGATGCCACCCAGAGCGGATTCCCATCCTCTTGGCGACATCAGCCACCGTCGCTCGTGGTTCTTCAGGTGCTGACCTCCGGCACGGGGCCGTGGGACGCGGGGTTGGGTGCTGCACCCTGTGCCGGGCTGGGAAGCGCGGGGCCGGATCCTTCCCGTGGGGCTGAGGCAGGAAACGCCTCCGGTGCCCCCAGCCTGCTTCCAAGGAGGCCGATCCAACAAGGAGCCTGGTGTCTCTGCTTCCCCTTTTCATAAATAAGCAGCTGTTTCTCATCCCTGCAGGAAGTTTAAGCCATTGTAAAGCCAAATATAAAACGGAGAGAGTGTTTATAAGCAGCGATGAGCTGATTGCTCCATTACTGTTTAGTGAGGCATTTACAATCACGCACAGAATGCGCTTCAAATAAAAACATTATGGGACAAAGGCTTTAATGCCTGAAATTCACATTGAAGGTGTGTGTGTGTGTGCATGGCAGCGCTGTGCAGGATTCAGCCCGGGCTCTCTGCCTGCTCACTGAGAAATCCTGCAGAATACAGAATCATCCCCATCAATTTACAGCTTGTTCACCAAATCCTGGCACATTTTTTTGTGCACAAAGCAAAAAAAATATCAATCTGCCTGATATTTTCCAGCATAAATCCAGAGCAAAAGACTTTTTTTTTAACCTGTCTTAAACTCTCACAGTCTTTGTGAGCAAGCTCCCCTGTATAAAGACATCGAGAGAGGATAAAAAATAGCAGCAGCCTTCCTCGTGGCCTGCCTTCTCTCAGCTACACCTTCCTGCCATTCCTAGAACAGCAACTGCATGGCAAGCGATGGGATCGGTGTGCAAGCGGCGGAGGGAGGCATGTGCTGCTCTACGACGCCGCAGCCCTTCCAAGCTCCCTTTCCTTTCTCTTGCTTGCCAGGTGCTCACACATGCCAATGGCCCCGGTCCTAAGGGACCTGTGGGGAGCACTGGGGCTCCTCTCCTGCCCCGCCGGTGTGAGAAAGTTGTGGTTTTGCAATAGAAGGTGCTTTTTCAGTGGAAAATCCCTCTAGCCTTGCATATTCAAAAGTGATTGTGCAGGCATGACAGTGGCGTAGCAGTGGGGAGTATGTTAAGAAGATAAGGGGAAGGTCCCGCTGTCCCCAAATAAGGAGGATAGCTGAGAAAAACAGGATGAGCAGTGCGAAATCAGTAAAAACAAAAATCACGGGTGCTTTAGTCACAAGAGAAGGAAAAAAAAAAAAAGGAAAAGGAGAAATAAACGGTCAAATAAAATTGTATGTGTATGGTTTAGAAGGGCGTCGAGTAGGCTGTGAACCTGTGGTACTCTGCCAGTGAGGAAACGGGGGAGAAATCAGGTGTGGGGTACTAGGGGATGTAAGGTTAGGATAAACTTGTACTGGGCGCTCCTGCTTGCAGGACGCCCACCGTTGCAATCACAAATCAAATAGCTTCCCAGAAGGTCCTGTCTGAAGAAAATGACTGTGATTTTTCTCGCACAGGGTAGCGAGCAGCCCGTGGATGGCACTTGCTGCTCACTGCTCTTCTCCCCGCAGGCTCAGCCTACTACGACAACGTCCGGCCCTTGGCGTACCCGGACTCGGACGCGGTGCTCATCTGCTTTGACATCAGCCGTCCCGAGACCCTGGACAGCGTGCTCAAGAAGGTGAGTGCTTGTTGGGTCCGGGATGCTGGGCTGGAGCCCCGGGTTTTTGCCACCGGGGCAAAAAGCTCCCTTGGATGGAGTTTGCCTGCGGCTGCTGCCCGTTGGCTGTAGCAGAAAGCGAGGGATTTCCCTCTGCAAGGAGCCACCGTTCTGCTGGCTTTCCCCCTCAGTTCGGCCTCTGCCCCCCCCCAAAAAAAAGGCAGCAATCGGTTCCCTGCAGCTCGCCAACAGGAACAATGAGCTGTGGCAGCGAACTTCAGGTTGTGCTGAGGCGTTGGCCTCCTCCTCAGCTGCTGGCGGGGCTGGGAGGTGGCTCTGGGGACAAGGGGACAAGGGGACAAGGGGACAAGGGGAAAGGAGCCTCGGGGTGGCTCGCCCAAGGCACCCAGCTCAGGGGCGGGAGCCTTTCACGGGGCTGGAAGCTTTCACTGCTCAACTTGGGAGCCAGCAGGACGAGAGCACAGGCAAATTGCCCGTCCCCTAATGAGATGCAAGCCCACCAGTAATTAGTGGAGCTGGGGCTTTATCAGTGGCTCTGCACGCTCCTCGTGCGACCCTGCTCTGCTCGCTGCAAGGTCTTCCCCGCACAGCCTCACAGCTCCTCCCAGCACTGTTAGCAATGCATTTTTGATACGGTGACTTAAATTAAGCCCTGAATCACAGGGGATTTCTTAAGTGTCTCTGAGCAGATGCCTTGTTTCCTTTGGTGCAGGCTCACAGCCTATGGAGGCGAGGTGAATTCCTAAGGCACCATGAAGCTGAAATGGGTTTTAGCTCCTGTTATCAGGCGAATGAGGAGAATAACACTCCCTGTTCAAGCCGTGGGCAAACATGCTGGTTCAGCAGGGGAAATTTTTATTATTGCTGCCCTTCTGCTGCCTGGCTTGCCTGTACAGCTTGTACAGTCGAAGGGAAGGAGCCACCTGAGAGCAAACAGCAGCTCGTTTCACACAAAGCAGGTTTTCACGGGGTGGCACCTCTGCTCTGCCACGGCTGGGTGGTGCAGCAAACCTCGGCACGGCGTCAGTCGTGTGAGAAGAGGGTCACGGCTCCGTCCATAGCCTAGGGACCCCGTTACAGACAGCCTGCTGAGAACAGACCCTACAGCTCCATTTCTGCAGGGATTTTCATCCTTTGGGTAATTCGGGGTGTTTGAATTCCTGCTCCGAATGACCTGCAGCATCCTTTTCGTGTGGCTCTTTTGGGGCATGCTGCTGGGGCAGTAGGGACACGTGGGATTCCTGGCAGACAGTGTCCCCAGCACAGAAGGGGGCTGTGGGAAAGACTGGAGCCCATCTCCTGCTGGAAAACATCATTTTTTTTCTCATCTTGCAGTTGCTTTGGTCTGATATTGCTTGAGTGAAACCTGTCCTTCTTGGCCCTTCCTTTCCCTACCGGGTTCTGGATGCTTGCCTGTGGGTTGGGTTTTCTTCCCCTTCCAATTGTTTGGGATATTTGCCCAGCGGTCAGGCAGCGTGGCAGGCATTGCTAGTTCCAAGTGACATCTTTAGCTGCTGACAGTCTCTATTTGGCATCTGCCTGCTGCTGGAGCTCTAAAAGGTACCGTCAACGTGAAGGGAGTGGATGTTTGCCCTGGCCTTCTCCTTCCATCGCTTCAATCCTTTATTCCCCTGGCTGGAGCTGTGCTCTGAATGTCTTAATGTCCTTAACATGTGGCTCCCAAGAACAAATAATGAGCGTGCTGTGCAGGCAGCTCCCCGCTGACTGGGACTCGGGAGGTCCACCAAGGTGACCCGCGGAGCCCCAGACCTGTGCACCAGGCCGTGCAGTCGTTATTTTTCCATATTCATACCCAGGAGGGGTCTCCAGTGGCTCAGTGCAGGGGACTGCAGCTTGGATGCAGGAGGTTTGCAGCAAATGAGCATAAAGTTAGCTGAGAGGCACCCTGATGTGCCCATCCTTGCCTGGGGCAGTCATTAAGGTGCCCTGACAAGCTAATTAGCCTCCGAACAGCTGTGACCCCAGTTTGGAAAAGCCGTGCACAGCTCCAGTGAGCAGTGGGGTGGCTACAGGGGGCTGCCCTGGTGAACCTCAGCTGGCAGGACCCCAGGAGCTGTGCAGGGCATCAAAAGGGCTTTGGGAGCATCAAGATGAGCCCCTGCCTTTGTCGTTCCAAGCTCGGCTCCTCTGCAGGCTGTCAGCACTAAGCGGAGCCTCTCATACAGCCGAGCACCTTCTCTCTCTTGTCTCTGCTGCAGTGGCAAGGGGAGACTCAGGAGTTCTGCCCCAACGCCAAGATCGTGCTGGTGGGCTGCAAGCTGGATATGCGGACGGACCTGAACACGCTGCGGGAGCTTTCCAAGCAGCGCCTCATCCCCGTCACGCACGAGCAGGTGGGTTTCAGTTGCCCCTGCAGGGCTCAGTGGGTGGTGGGGACGTTCCCTGGGGACCTCCTAGGACAAGGAGGTTCAGCAGCGAAGGACCCGCTGTGGGTTTTGGGGACTGCTGCGGGGACACGGGCTCCAGAGCCGTGCCTTGGCTGTGCCGAGCAGGTGACAGTCCTGGAGAGGGGGCTCCGGGAGGGAGCAGAGGATGCTTCTGGCAGGGTGCTGAGGTCCTTAACCCCCCGTTCTCTTCCCCCCTGCCTCTCTGGGCCGCAGGGCAGCGCGCTGGCACGGCAGATCGGGGCGGTGGCGTACGCCGAGTGCTCCTCCAAGGTGTCGGAGAACAGCGTGCGGGACGTCTTCCACGTGACCACGCTCGCCTCCGTCAACAGGGTGCACAAGAACTTGAAGCGCTCCAACTCCAAGCGGGGACTGAAGCGGGCGTCACAGATGCCCGGCAGGACGGACTTACTGAACGACACGGAGATCAGGAAAGACCGAGCCAAGAGCTGCTCCATCATGTGAAAAACAGGGCTGTAAATAACGTGTGTGTGTTGTCCATTTTGTACAGTAAGTGGCCAAGACCAGGGCACGGCGCTGGCTGCGGGAGCCAGCCTGCCTTTCCGAAGCCTTTCTCGGTCTCCGTAGGGCTGAGCAAAGGTCCCAGCTGCAAACCGGGGTGCGGGAGGCACCCCCCACCGCGGAGACCCCTGGGTCGGCTGCCGCTGTGCTGATTGCTTGGGGTAAAGGAACCACTTGGCAGAGGAGCGTTCGGGTGCTGCGAGGTCCGTGGTTGGGTGGAACAGAGGAAAAGGGAGCGATGCTGCATGCGTGCTGCCCTCCCGTCCCCACGGCCCAGCCTCCGGGTGGTGATACACGGACGGCACGGGGTGGGGGGCTCGGTGGGACCTGGGCTGGAGGCTGGCAGGGGGGAACCGTGAGCAGCAGGGGGATCAGGAGACGGTCCTCTTCCCATCTGCCTTTAGAAGAAGTGGTGTTTGAGCTGGTGCTGCCTGCAGCTGGGCTGGACGGGGAGCCCCCAAGGAAGGTGCAGAGCTGGGGGAGGCTCCTTATCCTGCTGAGGCACCACGGCAGGCCCCCTGCTGCAGAGAACGTAGACAGGCATCTCTTCTCATGGTGCTTTAGATACTTGAACTACCGTCAAACTGCAGCGGAGTGGATCTGGCTGCAGGGTCTGTCCCCGTAGATGCATCCTGAGAATCGTGGTTCCCTTCAGCAAGCAAATGCCGCTCGGGAGCTGGTGGCCCAGCTGCTGCCAGCCTGGTCCTTCATCGGGCTGCTCCCTGCCGTGGGCAGGCGCGCCGCCAGGCACGTGGCTTCCCCCAAAGCAGACTGCAATAACGGCCCATGTCCTGTTCCCCCGCCTGTTTCCACCTGCAGATTGTGTTGCATGGTGCTGTGTTTGTCTGCCACAGGTACCCAAAAAGACTGTACGCGTCCCTGCACCCTGGCCCCACCGTGGCAGCGGGAGGGCAGGTGCCCCCTGCCCCTCCTGTACAGCCTGCTGCTGCCAACACCTCTCATTGCTTCTGCTGCTGCCCTCTCTAAATGCCTTTGACTACAGTGTTAGCCTTGACCTAATGTCACATAGACACTTTATGGAAAAAACAAAACAAAACAAAACAAAAAAAAATACACAAAAAAATCTGCTCCATTGCCAGTTCCAGCTGTGTCAGTGGGCTACAGAAAACAAATAAACATCGTTGGAAAATGCACAGTGCTTGACTCTGTTCATTTTTAATAGTCAAATAGTTATCCTCTCCAAATGCCTTCCTGCCTAACTTCTGTTTGTATCCCCGTGGCTCTCTCCAGCTCTTGAAATACACTCGTGCACACTTGAGCAGAAAATGCAGAGGCCTTGGCTGCATGTAGTCATTTGGGAGCGAAAACACCCGCCTCGAAAAACCTCTCACTCCATCCTGAATCCTCTGACACCAGGCAGAATTTGCAGCTTGTCTGTGCCTGATGCCCCAGTCTGAGCTGATGGGAGATGTCCCCGTCCTCACCGTGTCACGAGCTGCAAGCGAAGCCGGCTTTTGGCTTAATATTTTGTGTCTCCTCTCCCACCCAGGGCTCAGCTGCACCGCGGAGGCTCTTTGGGAAACTGGAGTGGCTGAGTTACCAGCACGAGAAAAGCCCAAGCGGTGACTGAATGCTCTTGTGCTGGGTGTGGGGTGCAAGAAAAGGGAAGGAACGGAGCAAGGCGCTATGCCAGGAGCAGCCCTCAGCACCACCATTGCTTTCGCTTGCTCTGCAGTGTCCCCAGAGCGTTTGTAACCACCATCAGTGACCAAAACCATGCCCCTGCTCCATCAGTAGCAACTGGTGGCTGACAAGCGTCACCACCAAGACCTTTACCTGCACACGTTTGTCCTCATCGTTCTCATGTGTTATAATTGCTGTCTTCCCTCTCTCTGGGTAAGCACAGCTGTGTTTGGCAAGCACGTCTCCCCTTTCCTATCATCTAGCATTTTTTGGGTTCAGACTGCTTTTGAATTTAATCTGGCCGTCTCTACAAGTGCAGTTTCTGGTCTGCTGATGAGTTTAAGCTCCCGGTGGCTCTCTATTAACTTGCAAATCTCTGGCAGTGGGCAGTGGTCATTGAACCCGAGCTGGGAAACTGAGGATGGAAGGAGAGCAGGATGGCAGGACATCAGGACATCAGGATGGAAGGAGGGCAGGATGCTCACACCAGCCACTTGCTCTGCCTGTCCTGCTGTTGCCTGGTGGCTCCTCATCTGACCATGGCGCTCTCCCATGTTCCTGGGCCACTGGTGGGGGAACCCAGCTCAGCCCTGGTGGCCCTGGTTTTTGTTGTGCTGCAGCCACAGCTCTGCTTCACCTGCTGCTGAAGGCAGTTTTCTTTCTACGTCGAACTTCCCAGGCTCTTGCTGCTCAAAAGGCCCTCGGGGATGTATCGTGGCAGTGTAAAGACACGTCCCAGCAGCAGCTCTGTAAGAACCCGTCAGAATTAATGGCAGCTAAAGCACCTCCAGAGACTAAAGCAAGTGAAACAGCCTCCAAGACCATTTATCATCAAGTAGCTGAGCAGGATCCTTGGATGGGGCGAAGCACAGACGTTAAAACCCACAGGGGTAAGCCCCTACATCCTCACTTCCCATCAGCAGGCTCCTTTCTTGCAGGCATGTGAGCATCGCTGCTGCTGCAGGTGGCTCAGATGCCGAACCCAGGGCAGCCAAAGGTATTTGGGGTTGCTGACCCCTAAAGGAGGTGGTTTCCAGGAGGATGGGGCTGTGTCAGTGCATTCACTGCTCTGCACGATACTCAAGGGATCTCTAAATACTTGGGGCATTTGTCATGGTCTGCTTGGAGCATCGTGGTGTGGGACAAGGGCTTCCTTCTTGCCTGCTGGAGGCTACGAGAAGAGAGCAGGCAGCACAGACATTGGGGCTGCTTTGGGGCACGAGTGGCCCTGTCCCACAACCGGCCAGCTGCCATGTGTCCCTGGGGCTGCCTGCTGGCCCCACGGGGAAGGAGCTGTGGGCACCACGGGACTGATCCAGGCAGTGACAGATCCCAGCAGCCGGCTCCAGTTGCTGTATCCCATGCTGGGGCTGGGGTCAGGGCACAGGACCGAAAGCAGAGCAGCATTCAGATGGGCTCCCCAGGCGAGCTGGGGATGCACCGAGTGTGGTGGGGTCACCACGGGCAGGCACAGCTGAAAAGTGGGAGGAGAAATGCCAGCGGCAGCAGAGCATCGGGCAAAGAAGTGCTTTGGGAGCTTTTTTTCTGGGAGCCCAAGCTGCTTAACTCCCGCTGTGCTGCAGGCACCTTGTTTCTAGAGCACTGCGAGGGTTGGGTGGGCAAGTTAAACCTCTGGGTGTCCATACAGGGATCAGAGAGGGAGATTTATTCCCAGGTGATCTCCTGCGATGCTTTAGCACGTGGACATGATGTTGTTTGGAGGCTGAGGTCGCACCCCAGGATGGTCTCCCAAACCCAGGGGGCCTTGGCTGGCAGGGGCAGAGCACCCAGTGCTGGGCAGCTGCCGTGTCCCTAAGCCTGGAGCTGAGCCTGCAGTTAAGCAGTGCCTTCAATGAAGGGTCCAAAACTTGACTTATCTCCCTTGCCTCTTTTCACTGAGCGCACGGTGAAAATTGGTGCCTTAGTCCAGAGTGCCGGTGGTTGGAAGTGATCGTAACACCCTGTTGTCACCAGCCGAGATACAGTAAGTCACACGAAGGATTTTGGGGACTCTCCGGAGCCCAACCCCGCAACATCCCCCAAAGTGAGGGAAGGAGGACACAGACCTCGAGGTCTTCCCTCTGCTTTCCACGAGGCACATCCAGGTGGTGGCTCTCAGGCACACTCAGCGCCCAGCTGAAGCTGCAGCGCCTGGTTTGGGGCCACACGAAAGGGGCAGGACCTTTTGCTGAAAGCTTCTGGTTCTGCTTTTGTGGGTTTATTTTCTGTACCAAAGGGAGATGCCGTTGCTGTCTCCCTGCTCTCCTCGGCGTAGCTGGAAGCCAGCGGTATGAAAATAATGATATTGGAATGAAAGCGTTCTGTGCCCAGCTGCTTCCAGAACAGCCAAAAAAAGACTGAAATGAAAAAACATGTAGCAGCCAAGAAATGTGCATTCTGCCAGAGTGAACAGGACCAGAGCTCGGCTGCAGATCTTGCCAGAGCTGAGCTAGACATGGAAAAGCACAGTGTGCTGCAATCTAATGAAAACCAAAATGTAGCTGCTGCCACAGCTGAGCTGAACCCAAAACACGCATCTGCCGCGCTCTCGCACGACCCAGACATCAAGTGTTTGAAGTCATCTTTGAAAGCTTGGGCTTACAACTTCAGAGTGGGATGGATTCGGGGCAGCTGAGTGCCCCCGTCCCTTCCTGGTCCCCTCCTAAGAGGTCCATGAGGGCAGCTCCGTGCGGTCCCCATTCAGCACGCAGCTTAATATTCTGGCAGTCGCTTCTCCACCGGCTCGCGGGGCTGTGAGGGGTGGTTGGCCTCCCACAGCGGCTCAGTTAAGCAGACTTTTCAAAGGAGCCCCTCTCCCTCTCTCTCTCCATCTCTAAAGAGGAATAAACAAGATAAAACAGGAAGCAAATTCAAAAGGAGCAGAGAAGAGGGGAAAATAAATAAAATGAAGCGAAAGGAGGAAAGGAGAGCTACAGACCCAGAAGAGACCAGATAAAGCCACGGTTGGGTCCCTGCTCCTCCAAACCCAGCCAGCAGCCTGCCTGTGAAGAGTCAGGGAGATTTCTCTTTTATATATATGGCAGTAGATGGAAAAATAGATGATGAAAGTGTTTTTGTTGTTGTTGTTTTCCTTTTTTTTTTTTTTTTCCTTTTTAGCATGGGAACAGCTCCAAGGAAGCTGCTGGAGTTAATGGCAGGCAATTTGGGGATAAATAAAAGGCAGCAATATGCCCGTGCACAGGATGCGAGTGGCACTCACCGCCTAAGGACCAGGGTGCCGAGTGCTGCAATTCTTCTAAAAAGCACCAGCTAATTCGATAAGTGCTGAGCACATGGAGCAACGCCGCCTGCAGCAGGAGAAATCATCTCAGGCCTGAGCGATGAGGCCCGTGCGGTGCAGCTCTGGGGGTTGGAGGAGCTGGAGGTGCTGCCCCCGGAGCTGGCAGCAGTTCCTGGGGGGCTGTGGATGGGCCAGCCCCAAAAAACGGAGCCGAGCAGCTGGGAGGAGTGGAACCGCTGCCTGAAAGGCAGAGCCAGCAAGCGATGGGGGACACGAGGCCTCTAATTAGCGCCTGCAGGAAAATGAATGAGCAGCGCTGCCAGTGCAGGTGTCCTGCCTGGAAAAAGCATTGCGGTAGGATGGGGAAGGGTGAGCAGGAGCTGCAGCATCTGGGGAAGGAGGCGGGTGTACCCGACGGACTTAACGCTCTCTTTACTCGTCCCATCAGGATCTTACCACAGGGAATGGGCACGTTTTGGTAAGGCCAGTTAGGTCTGCTAGGGCGAGACCCTGCTTATAGGAAAGGAGAGGATATCTTCACCAACAAATGTCCCACGACGATTAATATCCAGTTATTAGGAACACCCACAGAGGTAAAAGGATCCCTGGCTCCTGATTATGCGCTGTCACCTCGTATTACGGAGCTCTAGTATCGATCACTGGAATTTGCACAGCCCCAAGCTTGTAAATTAATGACGGTCTGCTTCTGCACACATGGCAACAGGTGCTTTCCCCACGAGCAATCCTCTGTTATGTACGTACATATAGCTGGAGCCGTTTTAGGCTTTAACTGAACCCTGAGGGTCTGCTCCTGCTCGGTGGCTGAATGTTCTCCTCTAATGAGACCCTTCTGCATCAGAGCAGGGACGGATCCACTGACTTGCTCCTAGGGCTGTTGGAGCAGGGGTAAGGCTCAGGTGCCAAAACCCCCATGCGAAGGAGAGGCAAAGGAGGGGAGTTTCAGCACGAGCTGCTAAATGAAAAAGTGGCTGCACATCTCCAGGAAGGGGGGGTGGGGGGGGGAGGGTTGCTTCTCTCGTCTCGTGGTGCAAAACCACGTAAATAAATGATGAATAAACACCAGGTAAATAAATGGTGAACCAAGCGATGCCAAGCCTAGTGGGAAAGCTGCCAGCACGGAGCTGCTCTGCCGCCCCCCCCCCCCCCCCCCCAGTACCCCTTGGTGCCGATAACGGGGTTCCAGCCAGGGAGGGGCACTCGGCTCTGGCTTTTAAAGGCTGCTGAGTTATCTCGCATGCTGAGAAAAGGGCATTTGTGTGCGCTGGGCTCGTTCACAACAGCGCTTTGTCTGCAGCCGCTGAGCCCAGGCTGCCGTAGCTAATTAGCCCGGAGAAATGGGCATTCTTGCTGCACCCCTGGTGTCACCCAGGGAAGAGGGACAGGCTGCAGAGCCGCTTCCCAGAGTTGTGCCTGCCCCCGGTACGGAGCAGGGGGTCTCTTCTCTCTGCATTTGGGCAGGGTTTCATGGATTTGCATCCCCAATATGACACAGGAGCTGCTGCTGCATGCTAGCAGCAGGGTGATCAGCAAAAGTGGCTGCTGCATCCGGGCCACAAGCATCTGTCTTTCTTTCTGAGCCTAAATTCTGCTCATTTAGATCCTGCTGACCATGAAGAGATCCCCAAAGCATTGATAAAGTTGCCCAAAGCATTGATAAAGTTGCCCATCACCTGCACAGGCTTCTTATTTGGTGCAGAAGCTGGCAAGGTCACAAGAAAAGCATATCTGTGTGTTCCCAGGGAATTTCTACTTCCCAGGCAAACTGAAAACAGGAAGGAAAGTTTTCTTTCTTATTCGAAAGAGAGAAGCTCCTAAAACTCCACAAACCACTGAGAAGCTTGCAGCTCTCTTTAGCCTTGTAACAAACACCAAAGGGGCTACTGAAGAGGTCAGAGCAACCACAAGAGATTTTAATTGCAAAACTTGGCGATACTGATTTTCTTAGAAACTCAAACTGCAGCGGGGTGCCTACCAGTTCACAAGCATCTCGATCATTGCCATCCGAATTCCAAACAAACCTGGGTTGAATTTTAATTTTTCTGCATAAAACAGAGTCCTTTTGGAGGAATTCCCAAAGCCAGCAGCCTCTCTCTTCACTGGGAATCAATGGAAAATGTGCTTGTGCCTGTAAGGCATCACAGAGGCATCATACCCACAGGCCCTTTTCCAGGAGTACCTTTGCTGTTCACAAGCTCACTCTCAAAATGCCTTTCCCCTACTGAAATCCCCAAGAGAATACAGACTACTACACAATTATTGTTATCTTACAGAAAAAAAATAGCAATATATTATGAACAATCCCCAAAGAGATGCTTAGATGCAACTAGTTTGGACTAGAAATTAAAGGTCATAAGGACAATTAAAGGATATGTCCCTGGCACATAAAACTACCAAACTTCTTAATAGCTGATGTGGCAAGGAGAAACCTCTAATTCAGGCTGATATTCATAGCCCAACTGCTTATTAGGAAGCCTTAAATAAAAAATCATACATATTTTCTACAGTACTAAAGAGCTATTATATACACTGCACATCTAAATCTGCTTCTAAGTTATAATGAAAGTAGAGATTCCAAAGAAAAAGAGCTAAACCACTGGATTAAACACTAGAGATATAATTAAATTTGACACAATGTAGAAATTGAAAACAATTATTAGATTATAAAGGCAGTGCATGAGTCACCAGGGAAGATACTACAGGAAAATGGTAATAAATGGCAGGGCATCACTTCTTGCTGAACTACTAAAGCATTGGGAAGAATACTGTACGAAATGCCATTCCCTTGAAGTCCAGGAGAGGACTATCCCAATTAATCTTTTGGTTCCAGTTTTGAGTTGTGTTTTAGTGGTGCTATAAAATAGGGACGTGGCCCCAGCCTCACAGGGGCTGCGTGCGGCGGTGGGAGCTGAGGCAGAACATCCCCAGGCCAGGCATCACTTTAGCTCTGCCTCTCATGCTCCAGACTCCACGGCACAGGCCAAAATGCTGTATTCACTTTCAGGAATCTGCCTGAATTTGGCCATTAATGTCAGCCAGGTCTTGGACCGATCCCACATGTCCGGGGGTGGCTTCCACCACCACCACCCCTGAGGCAAAGAGCTGAGCTGCATCCTGCCACCTTTCACATGCAGCTCCTTTAGAAGCCGAATATCACCAAATTAATATAGCTGTATCTGCCACTGCCTGACAAGGATGTGTCAAACCAAGCTTTAAAAATCATTCAGGGCCATGACTTACTGGAAATATTTGTCTCCCATGAGTTTTTACTGTTTCTGTAGATTCTGGGAAAGGCGCTATCGTAAAGACGCTGATTCAACAACTGCTGCTGGTTAAAGGAAGGGGCCTCTCCCTTTCCCAGTGGGGTCACCTATGCTTAGCACTGCCGCACACTTGTTGAAAGAAATAATAAATGTAACAGGCTCCTTGACGTGGAGGTTAAGCGCAGTTAATGACTGATCGCATTCCCCAGCAGCACTGGGCTTCGTGTGCAGGGCCCCAGTTGCTTGATAATTTCTTGTGCAGCCACATTTTTCTGGCTCCTGCCCGGAATGTGAAGTTCAACGCCCACCAGCTCGGGTTCGCTCCCCACCTGTGCCCCCGGTGCTCCCCCTGCGTCAGCCCCCTGGCAGCCTCAGTGGCGAGGGGCATTAGTCAGGACACGTGAGGATGGCAGGAGCTCAGATAAAACTCGATTAGGATTCCAAATGGTGTTTTAAGTGTTAATTAATGCGCACCTCCAAGGCAGAATGACACGTTGCAGTGACAATTTCCTGCCACTGCAACCCCATCTTCACTAATTAATCTGGTACTCAGTGTAATAACATTGACCGTGATGAACTTAAATTATTGAAAAGAAATATATAAACCCTTTAATAATCATTAACAGCATCTTCCTGGTGTACTACTTTATTAAAGATCTATAACCTGTAAAATTAACAATCAGGGGACCCAAGGGAAAAGGAAATCAAACGGATGATCATGTAACGACGGGTGCATGTATTGCTGTCAGTTTGCTTTTTTATTAGTTCAATTATCACAAAGCCTGGACAAATCATACTCTTGTTACCTGTGGTACCATTTTTTCAATTGTTGCATGGCAAAGGGCTATCGACGCCCCAGCAAAAGCGGAATTTGCATCAATTCCTGTACATCTGTTATAAAAGGACACTATCGTTATTTCCTTGGAACCATGTGGTCTCCAGATAAAAATAACAGCGCCTTCTTCCCTCCTGCTTGGTGTGTTTAACATTTATGATTGCTGCTCTACCTCTGTTAGGCATTCTGCCTGCTTTGGAACAATAGCGCACTTTGGAATTCAAAATTTTCAGTTTTTAAAGCTGCAAAGTCTCCAGGTCCCCTTAAGCTAAGACAGCTGAGAAACCAGCGCGTTCTTCCAACAGCCACTGCCCCCCTGCCTTGCAAAGCAGTTCAGCATTAATTCAGCATTAATTCAGCATTCCTCAGCAGGTGCTGCTTTGCAAGGGGCTGGGAGCTGCCTTCTCTTGGGCACGTACTCTCTGCCCTGGAGATCCACCTGCATCCTCACCCACAAACCCTCCAGCACCGAAACCTCTGTGCATCCACAGTGTCGACACGGCACAGCTGCAGAAGCAGGAGTTAATTTGCTGCTGGTGCCATCAGCGCAGCATCCTGAGACGGGCTCATCTGCTGAGCAAAACCCACCTGGGAGCCAGCTCTTGGTCATCTCAGTGCTTTGCCCACCTACAGCATCCTGTGAAACACCCCCCTGGCCAGTGGACCATCCGTAGCACCCCATGGGGATCAGTGGGGATTCTCCATCAGTGTCTGCAAGCCCGGGATGGGGATGGGGATGGGAAGGATGCCGAACTGGTCCTCCCAAGCCGCTGTCTCCCTGCATGATGCACATCAAAGACAGCATCATATGGCAATGATGCACAGCAAAGACAGCATAATGTGGCAAAGCCTGGTCTCTGCTGACTTCAGCAGCAGCCATCAGGTAAATCCCACAGCTCCTCAGACCATAGCTTAATAAATAGCTCATTCGTGCTCACCAAGTTCGCTGACCTCTTTCCAATAACACCTAGTGAGTCCCTGCTGTGATCCAGCCCAAACCGAGCATCCCGCTGTGCCCATTCCCAGACTTCCCTGTGGATAAACTCCACACAGTTCTGTTATTGAAAGCTCAGGGGCAGTTAAAGTCCTGGCAGCGATATCAGATGGAGCAGGACCATGTAGAAGGGCGCACAGGGGGGGCACAGCCCTGCTGCTTGCTAGGAAAGGCTCTGATCACTGAGCCTGCAAACCCTGGAAAACCCAACGACCCCGCTCTGCCTTTCATTGCAGGCACTGCTACAAGCTATTAGGGATTAAAGAGCTTTCTAGCAGCACACAAGTCCATGACCAGAATGCCACTAAAATCACAGTAAGTCTTAATAATTGCAGCAATATCCATCTACAAATTACTTTGAATGTCTGCAAAAATCCTCGCAACACAATTTCATAATGGCACTTTAGCAAAATTCATCTCAGGAAAACCAACAGCGCAGCATCCAATGCTAAAGAATATTTTTTTGCTTCCTACTAAATCTTTTCTGGGGAGTCCAAAGGGCCAGGGAAAAACCTGCTACACCATTTCCTCCAGATATTTTGATTTGAAATCCTAATAAGTCACTATCCTGGCCCCAATTTAATACAGTCAGGTTATTAGCTGCCGCAGTTTCTATTTAACAAGGAGATCATAAGAAGGAGAAAGAGAAAATCTGAAGCCTTCATTCTTGCATATGCTAATTCCTGTTTCCACTGCCCTGACATAAACCCCCATTTGTAGCCCATCTGAGCCTTCTAGGGGAGAACCACGCTGGAAATGCAACGCTGACCCTACTTGAAGACATCTCATCTGCCTTTTCCTCTGTTGCATTAGTGCTCGTTGCTGAAGGAAAGGCAACATCGCTTTGTGGATACCGCACAGAGAAGGTACCAGAGGCTGATGTAACACAGAGCAAGCGGGAGCTCAGGGCACCCTTCCTGCACTGCTCTGAAGGGTTCTGAAAACGCGTTATTGACTCTGAGGGGGAATATTTATGACTGCTCATTAGCACAGCAAGGTACATGCAACAGTGGTCAAACAGCAAAAGTCACAGACCGAGGACTCAGGATTATTTTCCTGTGATTTGTTTGCTTTCTCTCTTTGGTTTGTAACAGAGCAGCCTGCTTAGCAGTTTCCAGGCATAGCACACATCGATAGCATGCCTTGCTGGAAATGCAAGAGAATAAAACTGCGGGCAGGCCCTCCCTCTGGATCCCACTCATACGGGCTCCTTGATACGCTTTAATTACTGACTTGACCTTGGTCTTTGCCTGAAGAAGGAATATAAGTATGAGATGCTGTGTAATTGCTGTCAGAAGTGGTTTAACTCATTAAATGTTTACACGAGGAACCCTCTTCACTTCTCAGCATCGCCAAGCAGGCTTTAAGGAAATTAAAATCCTAGGTCTTTGTAATCAGCCTTATAGTTGGTTGGGGGATAATTAATGAATGTATCTGACACCATTAAACCAGCAGGTACTCCTCTGCACCACTGGTCAGCATTAACTAAAAGGGTGGCACAAAAAAACATTGCTGGAGCATCGCAGGAGCTGCTGGAGTGAGGGGAGCGTGCTGAACATATCCAGATAGCAGAATTTATTCACAGGTCTCCTGTGGCCCCTGCCACTATTGCAAAACCAGGAAATTATCTTTACAAACCACCAAAAAGGTCGGGAAATGCTGTTTTCTGTGCCTTACAAGTGAGAGCGGATTCAGTATCTACCAGGAATAACAAGCTGCTTGATTTTATACAGGAGCTTGGAACTGAGCTAAATCAAAGAGAATTCTGACATAGATTAGGTGATCCCTGAGATAATTACTGAGTATACTGAGCAGAGCAGTGTTTGCCTACATATTAATGTGTCTACCCATATATTTATCTGTGAGATTATCAGACACTCTCATGCCACCCTCTGCTTCCTCCAGTTGTGTGCCTGGCAGTTAATGCTTGCTCATTATGCAGCTTCTCAAGCTGGGCTCTTACCTCTCCACCCCAGGACTTAATTCTGGGGTTAAGGTCTCTAATTACCCAGCAGCAATTTAACATTTCTGTTAGAAATGCCAAATTCTCTTTTGGCAGGAAAATGTTTCGATTCCATTGTGGTGGTGGCTCTCCAGGAAAAAAAAAAATAATAATAATAATAAAATAAAATAAAATAAAATAAAATAAAATAAAATAAAATAAAATAAAACAAGCATCGCTGGGGTTCCTGCTCTTCAAGATCACTTCGTGTGCCCTTCGGATGCTGGGACAGCTTTCACTGCCTGCATCCCTGGCAGCCAGTGCTGTCCACTGGCGGAAAATGCCTAGCATGGAGCAAAAAAAGCCAGCTGCCTTCCATGGGAACCTGGGGCTCTTGCTTTAGCCTTGCTGCAGCGACCAGTCAGCTCTGTTAGGATGGGAAGGGCAGATTGCGTTGAGTGGGCTTGGGTCCTTCCCTGCTAAGGTGTTTTTGTGTGGTTGCCGGTTTTTCCCACGCTGGAGAGGTGTTTTCGCTTCGGAGCTGGAACCGCAGAAGAGTTTATTACCCCTGAGCAACGGAGGGAGCCAGAGACAAGAACGCAGCTGGTAAATAGGTCAAATCAATTTGTGGAAACCTCGGTGCCACCGTGGCTGGGTGAGCAGAGGGAGAGGACCACAGGTGGTGTGTTGGGTTTTGTAACATTCACTGGAAGCTCCCAGTGGGATACGGAAAAAGAAACATGAATATTTCTGTACTCATAGATTTCTGATTGGCTTGGTATGCCTCCTTTTACCTAATGAGGTCTAGCTCCTCTGGGAGATGGAAAACATCAGATCCACAGATTCCAGGCACTTCACCTGGACTCTTCCACTCCTTCCACCTCCAGAGCAGCCTCTGGAGTCTGTTCTCTTTGTTCTCCGGTGTCTGTTCTCTTTGGTCTGGCCTTGGCTGTGCAGACTCGACCACATTGCCACATTCAGGTTGACTCTGGGCACCAAACACCACCGTGTATTTTCACTACCAGCCATTGCAATGGGGCTGGTCGATGACATCTGGTACAGGGATAACCCAGTTCTGCCTTTGAGCTTTGATGCAGCAATCTGGTCTCCTGAGATCTTCTACAAGCACCCTCCAAAAGTCATCTTTTCCTCATGCAGAGCCCTCTGAACGTAGCACACCGCCTCACAGGGGTAAGAGGTAGGAACAACTCTCTGTTTCTTGCATCCTGGCAGCACTTGGAGCCTTACCCGAAGGCTCAGCTCCTGTGAGGTTTTGTGCCTTACCCGGGTGGGGTTTTACCAGCTTCACTCACATCTCACGCAGCCCAGGCATCGTTTGGTATTTGCTAGCTCCTTGCAGCAACCCTGGTGTTCTGGCCAGAAGGCTGAGGGCAGGAAAGCAACCTGGAGCAATCCTACTTCTGGGCGTGCTGGAGAACAGGAGCTTTTCCAGGAGGAACTTGACTCAAATCCAGGATAGGTCTGCAAATGCACGGAGCGTTGCTTTTTTGAGATTCTTTTACAAACATCTTACAGAAAGGTCAGCCCCTCAGACATCCCTGCTAGGCTGCGCATATTCTTTAGGCGCTGCTGCCTCTTCCCCAGCAATGCTTTCCATCTCTTCCTCGATCAGATGGTAAGCACAGGACAGGTTTCACCTATTCCGTGCTGGGAGGAAGAGGACGGCTCGGAGAGGAGGTGCGGCGGGGAGGAAGGCAGCCTGCCAGCTGCCAACGGATGCGCGCAGGGGCAGGCTGAGCGCTGCTGCAGCCTGGGTGTCGCAGCGTGGGGCTGCAGTTTGGGTGTATGCATGGATGGGAAGAGCTGATGTAAGAACCCAGCGCTGTTCCCAGCTCGGAGCGGACCCATTAACCTCTCACGGCTGCGGCTCACAGATCAGCTGAGAGCGAGCTGCGTAGGCCGGGGTGTGCAGCTGAGGCCAAGAGGAGTGCACGGAGAAGATACCAGGGCTCCTGGCACTGCTGCTGCTTTGCTTTTTGCTGAACAGCATCTGCCACTCACAGATTTATGATGTTCTCGCTCGTTTTAACAACAACAACAAAAAGATCCAAGGAAGTGCTCAAAACCCCCGTATCTAACATCCCTTGTTCTGAGGTGAAAATCGAATTGCAAGCGAGCCACTTGTCTTTTCCATGTGTTTACTCTGACCCTAGCTGATTTCTACAACTGTCACTTAATTAATCATCCTATTTCATTTAATCAATCAGCCTATTGTAATTAATTGAAATGTATGTATGCAAAATGGCAAATGGTTCTCCCAGGAAGGGCCTTGGGGGAATGCGCTGTCAGCAGCAGAGCTCTGGGAAGCTTGTTTCGTTTCTATAAATGCATAAATACAAATACTGATGACTTCATGGTCTGAATATTAATGCAGGTAATTAAACTTGCTTATTCTGGCAGGTATCAGCACGCCAGGGCCTGGCCCAGGGAGGCTCCACAAACCAAGCCCCGTGACGCTGCCTGTGCTGCACGAAGACGTTCCTGGCCCTTGATTTATCTCTGTGGAAAGGAAGGGAGGAGAGGCACAGAGGTGGTCAGATAGGAAAGATAACGTGAGAGACAGGTGAGATTTCCTCCTCTTTGAGATATTTAACATCTAGGTAGTGGGACAGGACACAGACCAGGCTGTTGTGCTTTGAGATGGCGGCTGAGGCTGAAGGGGGGCTCCTGCTGTCTGGCGCTGAAATATTTAAGAATTTTACCACCTATATCCTTTGCTCACTGACATATGCTTTCCCCACAGGTTCTCAGTTTCTCTGATGCTCAGCTTTCGTTTACAGCAGCAGAAAGCATTGGACTTGTTGCGGGATGGGGACAGGAGAGAAACCGCAGCCCCTGTCCGCTTGCCAGAGTCAAATTAAGATCAAAAACAGGTCGGTGGCTTTTAGGAAGCTGCGTGGCCATCAGCAAAGTAATGGGCTGCTACAATACACCAGAGGGTTTGCTGGGCAAGGCCGTGCCAGCAGCACTTTGATTAGTATTGCCAGCACACACTTGCACAGATGCACGTCTGGTTGCCTGGCTAAGGGGAGAGACAGTCCAGCTTTCCTTCCCCCACCCTGTCAGCTCCCAAGAGCGGTATTAACCACAGGACACACCACACAGACCTCCGTGTAATTCAGGGTCCACAAGGAAAAGAAAAGAAGCCTTAATATGTCTGTGCTCAGCAGCTCTCAAGGACTAGGTACAGGGCTCTGTACTGAGCAGTTTGAAGTCTGGATCCTTTATAAGGTATCAGGACTGAGTTTTCTCCCCAGGACAGGGAAAAAAGAGGTTTATTTCATCTGTTAAACTAAAATAAAAGCCTGGTGAGGAAAAATAGCATGGTAATAGGCTCTAGGATTTGGTGCAGGGGATGTAAGGACTTCATTCCTCCAGACCAGCATCCAGGATGCTGCATGGAACAGAGGGACAAGAACACCTCCAGCCTCTGGAGTTTCCTGCATGTCACAGCCCTCTGAGGAAAGGCTCTAGCTCCCTGCCATGACAAACAACCACAAGCACCAGGTGAGAAACAGGTTGTGGAAAATTCTGAAGATTTTCCCCATGCACACTCGGTTCTAGCCACAGTGAGAGTCCATCGGTACTGGGCTGATGGTGAGGCTTTGGGCATTGACTCCTTTTCCCCTACATAAGACTTTAACCCATGTTTGTCTGATCTTGATGGTGTCTGAGGCTTTTCTTTCACTACTGATGGTTTTCAGAAGTCCTCCACACCAGGAGTGAGAAGTGTGCGACAGCACAAGCAGACGAGGAAGCCTCCACACACCTCCTAAAAACTTTCTGGAGAGGTTCTTATGAACAGGAGAAAATGAACAAAGGAATTAAGAGCTCGTGGGAAATGGTTGACCCACCATCCCCACAGGAGAAGTATAAATAGCTGCCCTGATTCCCTGCATTCACATCGGATCAGTCTGCCCTTTGTCCAATCCTGCCTGCTCAATGCCTGAAAGCATCTCGGCAGCAGCCCTGCCAGCTTCAGGGGAAGGATCAGCCTTCCTTCAGGGTTTCTTGCTGTTCTGCATCCCTCCACCTAATGGGCTCCCACAGGCTGGCCAGGCTGGAAGAGCTAAGCCAGACCATCATACAGCTCATGTTCTTGGCAATCCCGTCCCATGCGAAGGAGCTAACTCCAAGCAGTAAGTGTACATGCGTGCAGTACAGCGTGGTGCACTGCCAGCAGCTGGGGCTGCACTGGCGTTTTGAGCTGGGTACAAACCTCGTTCCAGCAGGATTTGTTAGCAGGATGCAGCCACACGCTGATAGCTGTTCCCCCTCCGGCTCACCATGCAATTCCTTGAGGGTTTTCTGCTCAGCAAAACCTTGCGTAATGTGACACATCCAGCTTCCCAGCCTCACGCAGAGGCACTACAGCATAGCAGGGAAAAAAAAAAATTAAAAAATCCAATAACTTTTTGACTTCAGTATTGGAATTGTTCCTCTGCAGGCTGCATATCACCTTAACACTAAAGTTTATGTCAAGCCAAACACCTATCCTGAACTGCACCCAGATTTCCTACACATCTAGGGGCTAAGTGCTAGGGTTGTTCAGCAGGCATAGCAGCAAACTGTAGAAGGGAGAGCCTGGCTGCTGCTATTTGACCACCTTAAAGGTGTGATTGCTCTGCATCCTGCTTTAGGGGAGAAGACGTCGTATTCTGCTAAGGAAAACAAAAACAAAACAAAACAAAAAACATTTGCAGTAAGTCATCTCCTAAAAGCTTTTTTTGGAATTAGATCTTGCAGCAGCAGCAAACACGTAACACATGAGTAAGTCACAGCCTGCAGAATCTGCCCTCCCTCATGTGCTGGGGGAGATAAGTACCTGTTGCTTGCCAGCTGCTATCGTGCCTGCATTCTCAACATTAAAGGCTCAGAGCCCAGTGAGCTACATCCTGCTCCATGGCAGAACAAGGAACTGCTTTGCAGAAGTGCTCTTTACATCAAAGAAAGAAGCAAACAGGAATCGATGCTTTTCAGGTCTAAGCTGAGGCTTGTAAGCTGCTGGTAGGCACATCCTGAATAGCACGTCCTTTTAAATAGAGAGGAACCTACAGAGACAAGGGTGAGTTCGGGCTCTGAAAAGTGTGTACAACTAAAAAGCAGCTGTTCCACCCTCTTCTGCTCCGTGACCTGCTGGTAATGCTCTGGTTCAAGGCTGAAGCTGCTCGTGTCAGATCTTGGTCTCGGATCAGCTGAGGCCGAAGGACTGTCACTGTGCCTTGAGCAAAAGGCAAAGCAAACTTACTGCTACCCACCACTGGCTGAAGAGATGTGTTCACATATGTGCCTAGAAGGACTGCCAGCACCAACCACCTCTCTGCATCCCTGAAGTCACTCCTAAACCCAGACCATCAATCTGGGAGAGGGGCTGTGTCCATCAGGCTGTCCTGAGCATTGGCTGCTCCCTTGCAGCAGCCCCAGGATCAGACACATGAAACAATCTGCACGAGTGAGAAAACAGCTTGCCTTTGCTCCGTCAGCTTTTACAGGTTACAGTCAGGCTGCCACCGCAGAAATCAACATTTCCTGACCTTTGGAAAGCTTACTGCTGTGCTTCACAAGCGAATGACTCTGCAGAGCAAAGGCCTGATGTGTAGGTATATAGAAGATAAATAAAACGTCTGCACGGTGTCTTATGAGCTCACCTCTGCACTGCAGAGCAGTTTCCTGCTGCCTCCACCACCCCAGCACAACAGAGCCCGGTCTCTACTGTGGCTGCACCTGAAATGTCCTCAGAAAAGCCCTTCTCACGTCTTTTCTTGGAAGGTGTCTGTTCTTCCTGCCTGTTCAGACAAGCTATTACCTAGGCCCCGAACCAATGACTCATCTTCTTCACCAGATCCCACTTCAAGCCAAATGCTTGCCACACATCTTAAGCTAAGCAAGGCGCGTTGGGCAACTCACACGAAAAAATTGCTGCACAAACCCTGGAGAGCTTGAAGAGCCCGTTTGCAGTCTCAGGACCAGAGCTGGATTCCCAAGAAAAGGAAGCAGATACCCAGTACGACAAGGGGAGAGCACACACAAAGCCCTGACCTTCGCTGCTTGGCCTCAGCTCCCATCACCTGTCCAGTGAGCCAGGTGAGTGAATCCGTGGGCATTCTCCACCAAGCTGGGTCCTTGTGATTATGCAAGATTTTTTATGCAGAATATCAGCAAAAGAAAACCGAGACTAGATCCAAGAGGAAAACAATCCAACAAATCACCAAGAATAATTACAGGAACACACTGAATATTTCTTTGATTTACCATCAGCCCTAGTAATGAGTCAGACAAGTGTTCTAATTGCATCCGTGAATAAGCTGCTCTCTTATGAATGGCTTCAGATCTGCAAGGAAATAATCCTTTGTGTATGGGTCCTACTGCAGAGGGAGGGTTTTTAAGAGTAAACTAGTTCAGCAAAAAGCCCGGCGTGCAGTCATTGCTGCTCATCAGCAGTATTAGTAGGTCAGGTACTGAAATCTGGGCAACTTTGCAGAATTCTGAATACGAGGCACCCACAGAAAAGCCTGTCTGGTGCAGAACAGAGGTGGTGCAGACAAAGAAATAAAAGACATCTCAAGGCACAGTCACATCCCTGCCCGTCTCCATTCGCAGGGCAGCAGCAGCAGCTGGTCTGGCAAAGAGGCACAGTATGGGGCTGGGATGCCTCCAGCCCGTACGCAGCAATGCTCCTCCTGATGTACCTACAGCCAGAAAAAAAAAAAAAACCTCAGAAAGCAAGTGCAGTAAGATCTAGCCTCAAGGAGCTAAGGAACAGGAGAGAAGGATCAAATGTATCTGGAAAGCAGCTGCTGTATGAGCAAGCCTTGCAGGCTGGGCCGTGCCAGCACAGCGTGCCTGCCAGAGCCCACAGCCCTTGAGTCAGCTCACACCAGCCCCAGCGTAGGAAATGCTCAGGCACTCTCTGAATTGGTGAAATCTCCTGAATTTTAGCTCCTCTCTGGGCCTGTGCTGAGAAGGACCCTGGCCAGACAGCGCTGCAGCCCTAGGGAAGAGGTAAATCAATTCCAATAAATTAAAGACACAGTCTTGCATCAAAACCCCTTTCCAAGAAGTCACGACCAAGTGAAGCTGCAAGGCAGGGAGTGCAGCTCCCCCTCTTTAAAACTCCAAGCAGGGAAGAAAGGGCAAGATCTCCATAAAGCCCAGCGAGAGCCCAGCCTGCTGGGGGAATCCCAACAGAGGGCTTCTCCTTCTTTTGCTTCCTCCATATAGTAAATGGATTTGCCACTTCAATATTCTTTTAGAGCAAGCCTTAAAGCAGCTCATTTCCAATGCACAGGGACTACAAGGCTCTGCTGGTAGAAGTATTTAAAAAATCTCTGTTGTAGCAGGGAGAGCAAGTCGCTCCTTCACCTCCTTTTTGAGCCAAAGCTGTTCTCCGTAACCTATTGGAAGTGCAAAGAGTGGTCCCCAGCAACCAGCCGCCCCCACAAACCAGGCTGGGCAGAGGTAGAAAAAGCAGTACCCTGCCCTCATCCTGCACGTTGAGGTTGGACTACAAACTGCCACAATTTGGCAGCTGGATTGAAGGGGATTCTCAGCTATATTCCCCACCCCCTACTGCTTTAGCCTTCTCCAGGCTAAACAAACCCAGCTGGCGTTCGTGGCACAGGGACCCCCCCCCAGCATCTCAGCCTGCAGCAGCCACGCAGGTGCTTCTCAGGGCAGCAGCAGCTGCGGTGGCTTCTGACACGTTAAAGAGTTCTGAGCAAGAAGGAGGAAAAAAAATAAGTGACAATGTGGCTCGGTCTCACCTCCTTATGTGCAAAACGCCCGGTACGGCGAGGAGAAAGAGGCACTGCACAAACATTTTAGATCTAAGCGTGCTGCACCGTATTGCAGGGGGAAGTCTGCTGCTTTGTTCTCTTAACGGCCAGAAACTCCCTTTGCGAAGCAGAAGAATCCTCCATCAAAATTCAATATTGCCAAATGCAAAGAGCTCCCAACTATTGAGCAATATTTTCACTTTGATGCTTAATTACCCCCTACAGTCCACAAACCTCTCCCCGTTGCTTCAGTCTGCAGCCTCCACAATAGCTACGAAGCAAATAGCAATTACACATTTATTCCAGCAACATTAATGTAACCTGAGTGGGCTCTGGCAGTGCATAACTTCTTGCTGCCTAGCAGCAAAATATAAAGGACGGTCTGAATTAGTAATAGGCTCCTTACTCTCTGCTGCTCGCCACATAAGCATGGCTGATAAGGATGCAAGACAAAGCTACACCTAATTAACATACATGAATTTTAACCATGAGGCCATTCCCATATATTAGAAAATAAGCCCTGGACAGCTTCTGCCCCCCCATGGCTTGCTAACAGCTTCTCCGGTAAGATGAGGCAACACAGCAACAACACTTGGACTCATTTGTTCTGGGGAAGAGGCAGGAACAGAGCCCCAAAACACCCTACAGGGCCTGAGGCTTTGGACTCTACCCCATCCCAGGTGCTTCAGTGGACAAGATCCAAGGTAAATATTTTTGATGAGCCCACCTGATGCTACAGCTGTGATCCCTACTCCACGGAGCTGAAGGCTGGGTGAAGTTAAGAAGGGAAACTCTGCATGGCATGGCAGAGCACTAGCCAGAAAGCATTGCTCAGGTGCTAAGGATACTCACCATCACCTGAAGGGAGAAAAGGAATGGGCCACAACAGTGCTAGAGCAGTGGTTGTGATAAAGTCAGCCCATTCCTGTCCCAGGGCAAGCTCTCATTAGCACTTTGCTCTCCTGAAGTAGCAGAAGCTTCTCCTTTGCATTAGGAATTAGAATTTAACAGCCAAGGGGAAAGGGGATTAAGTCAGTTTTTGCACCCCCCCCGCGTTGCTTTGAAGACTGCCTGGAGTAAAGCTCCTCCTGAAAAAAAGCACAGCCTGAATGTGATGGCAGGAAGTACTGCCCAGCTGGAGCTGCCCAAACTCAGTGCCCAAAGATACCTCTTCTGCAGGAGGAACAACAGCAGAGATTTTCCTTAGAAGCAGACCCTAACGCAGCAGCAGCAAGCTCCTGTTAAGTTACAAGAGGTGAGCAATCTCAATTACATACGCGGCACTTAGGGAAGGAAAAGCCTCAGGCAAATCTACAGACTGCACCAGCCGCTGATTTCAGTCTTCCTTCCCTCTAGAGAATAGCACTGAAGGCTCGTGCAGCCCCTTTCAGGAGGTATCTAGTCCTTTAATGACACAAATTTGACTCTGTTACTAAGCAGCCTCAGGTCATGTCTGTATCAGACAGAGCAGAGCCAAGCCCTGTCTGTAAAATGCACTCACCCGAGGTTTCCTACCTGGAGAAGAGCGATAAAGCAGGTTGCTCTTCCTCGTGAGCAAACAGGGAGGAAACGCAGCTTGGTCCTGATGTACAGAAGGGCATTTCCAGCCCAGGTGGTAGCTGTGGAACTGCGCTGGGCTTTAGCTCTGAAGCTGCAACTGAGACCAGGTAAGTCAAGGTGGATGCCATGACAGAGGCCACATCAGCTGCCCCCAGCTGCCTTCTTCTGTGGACACAGGTGCTTCCCTCACCTGGCTGTCCACTTTGGACTGTTTCATTGATTAGAATCTTAAATTGAGATGCAGATTACTACAAAAGTTCACAGATGCTGTTTCTAATAAAGTAAGCGTTATTTCTAGAGATCTAGTCACCTGCAAGGAGGAAGGCCACCATCACAGGTGTTATTCCCACTGAGAATTATGACTGGGGCTGGTACCTTACCTGCTAGAAAGGACAAGCCTTGTGTCAAGACCTGAGGGACCATTTCATAACAGCAGGAGCAAGCCGGTCCTGCTTGGCCTTTTCCTCTCATCTAAGAGGCAGCATTTAGTCCCCCAGAGCTATAATCTTTTGAGAGGTAGATTAAAAAAAGCCAATGTGGGCTCTAGAGATAAGAGGAGTGTCAGTCTGAAGGTGAGGCGGTGTTGAACAGCCTTGGCAGTTACGAAATGCTGTCACATATAGAAGAAAACAGTAATGTATGGCAGCTGAGCAAACGCTTCCAGCACTTACCCTCCCAATAGCAGCACCTAGTCGGACTATATTTGCCTCCACTTGGCAACTGCACTACACTTGATAACGCATTTGCTTCTTATGTTGATGGGAATTACAATCATGTCTCCAGCTCTGAAGTTCTCATTTACATTTATGACCTCCTCCAGTACATCTCCACACACACCCCCACTGCAGGAGGCTAGACTTCAGACATATTTTCATGTATGCCTCGATGCAGAGTTTAAATGACTGATTCACGTAAGAATGGAACAATTACATGAAATACTTGCCAGAATCAGTTTTACTTTAAGCATCGCAGTATTTATAAATATATTTCAGACGTTTCCAAGACAATCTAGCAGCATCCAAACAATTCTCTGAACATCGCTACAATTTATTACTTTTTTTTTAAACAACAACTTTATGAAAACAGGTTCATTTTCTGCCCTGAAAGTACAAAATTATTTATGAAGTTGCATTGCTTGGCAACAGAAAGAAGCAATATATTTTCTTCCATAAAAAGCAACGTGTTTTCTTTGCAGTCTCATTCTGCAGGCAGGGACTATTTGAAGCAGATTCTTACAGGGCTTATTGTAGGTCACTGGGATACTAAAGTGCATCTATTATTTCTTCATAGGTGCCACACACACTTCTCAGAAATAAAAGTGAAAACATAGGCTTGCTGTTTTAAGGATTGGTTTACATTGGCAATCAAGTGCTGGCTTTTCAGGGAATGTGCTTGTACTAACCAGGAAAACCACCTCCAAGCTGTGCAGGACACTTGGATAGTCACAGAGCTGGATGTGTTGCATACAGGTGGCCTAACAACAGCACTGCTGCTCGTAAAGTCTTCAGAACAGATGTAGTCCACAGCCTAAGAGTAACCATGTTGATACACAAATAATCACAAAATAGTATTTCTTTGTATTGATATACATACATCCTTATTTGGGGTATGTATTTATGCAAAATACAAATATGGAAGTTACTCAGCAGTGCAAGTACATTTTAATTCAAGCCCCGAGCCCAGTATTACTGTTGTAAACAAGTATTCCTTGAAAAAGACCTTAAACATACAGGCAGGCACTGGCTGGGATGGTAAATAATGCATCATCATTTCTCCAAGGAAGCCATGTTCTAAATTCTAGTTAGGTTTTAACTTCAGCTTGTTTTACATGAGTTTTAAGGGACTATTTTCAAACTAGAAATGTTAATCTTTACAGAACAGCAGGCAACTCCATCTTTATACAGTATTTTGATTGTTAATAAAAATATAGTTATTTTACCCTGAAAAGAAAACAACAATTCGCACAAATTCTCTGCATAAGTTACTTACACAAATCCATAGCCCTTAAAACAATTACTAAAGTATCAGTACTGACGAGAATTAAAGCAACGGGAAGAGAAGTGCAGACACCTTTAGGACACAAGGTAAGCATCAAGCTCCTGGCACTTGTAGCAAGCAACGCTGTCTAGCACCCACTCTCGAGTCACCACGGCAACATTGTTCTTTTGCTGGATTGCTGCAAGACAAAGACACACTTGATAAAACTTATCAGTCAGGCAAAGCAGGTTAACAGCGAACATCCTGCTATCTTTTTAGTTAAAACTACTTGCTTTACCTTTGACATCTTAAAGGCTTTGATAAAAGCAAGTTTCTAAAAACAGCAGTGTGACACTACTATTCCTTTTAAAAAGGCAGGTAGTGTTGCTGCTCCATAAAGAACAGCTGCTTGGCAAATGGTCCAGCAGGAAGTTTGGAACACCGCAGAACAAACACTAAAATCAGAGCGCAGTCCCTGTTATCTTTTAACTTAGGACCTCAGTGACATGTTGTATTTGCAACGTCATCTTCCTGGTCCATTGCTTTGCTGAACTCCACCATAGCCTAATTTGGTTCAATTCATCCCAATATCCCATTTAAAAGCAAATCAAGTCTGGACCACTCATACTTTCCAGGTCTCATGGTTTCTCTGAAGGCTCTTGACACCACACAAAAAAAAAAAAATTGGCATCAATCTCTCTCTATGTTTATAAATTAATGCATGGTAGCTGGATATTCTTTCCAGACCAAGAGAATCTCGTCCCATCTGAGGCTTTCTGCTAGATTTTTACTAGTCAGAGATGCTTTTCCCCTTTAGCAAACTTTCTGCAGCACGAAAGGTTTCTGTAAAGCTGATGATATGCAGGACAACGGAGCCAACAGCAAACACACACCACTAGTATCATGTTTACAAGTTCTACTGTCTGACAGACCACCTTTTGAAACTCCATTTCTGATTCTTGAAATAATAGTCTGTCCTTTCAGACTTCAAGGCATACCTCCCCCTTCAAAAGTAGTAGTATTTTATTCCCATTCCTCTACAAAACTCTCTGATATTTAACTATTAAAACCATTCATATGATAGAGACACTCAACGTGTACCATAAGGCAATCCAAGACTGTAAGCAGTTTTACCGTGAGAGCTTGTGCCTTCCATCCAAGCATCTGGCTGCACAACCACAACAGCAGTGGAATTCTAGGATTCCAAGATAAGAAAATAAAAACGTTATCTGTCTGTCATTAAATGACTCTCACACCTATCTGCAGAGGGTGATAACTGGGCTGACTCTGCTTCAAAGAGGATTTCACAGCGGATGTTAAGTGGCAGTGGAAGAAGAAACACATTGGTTGCTATTTTTTTTCTGTTATTTCTCTCCAGGAATGCTGTGACTAAGTTAAGGCACTAAAAGGTTTTTGCACTCTAAGGTGAGGCTCAGTGCTGATTTCAATAAGGATTATCTAGCTGGCTGGCATAGAGTACTCAGATCAGTTTTCAGCTCAGTGTAAGCTTGACTCCTAGTCCAAAGCATGGCAGCCATGCAGTTTTGTATCATTACTGTGCAGGCAGTTCTCTCTAATATTTCTGTATGCACCAGTCTTTGAGGAGTCCAGGAAGGCCAGGTAATCTTTCAACATGCATATTATGTAATGCAGTGATTGGTCTATAGCTAAGAGCAACATTCATTAACACATACCTTTTTGTGGGTGAACAGATGAAGTTGCTTCACTACAGAGGCACCACAAAGCTCCACCATCCATTCAAGATGCCCTGAAGAAGTCAGATAAAAAGATAAATCAGATAATCAGATAAACAGATAAAACAGATGTTTAGATGTAGAGCTTAGTGATACGGTTTAGTGGAGGACTTGTTAGTGTTAGGTCATAGGTTGGACGAGGTGATCTCGGAGGTCTCTTCCAACCTAAATGATTCTGTGATTCTGTAAGTCTATTATTACTGTGCTTTATATCACTTTGAAGCTGACACCAGTCCCTGTATTTTGTTCCAAAGCAAACTGTCACTGTAAAAAGGATGTTGGCTTTAGTACAGAGTAAGCTCTTTCACTTTCTAGCCTGCTGAAGACATCATCTCCTTTGAGCTTCTTCAGCAAGGGCAACAATATCATGAAAGGGAACACCAAGTACAGCAGCCAAAGGATGGAAATCCAAGTCCCAGATGCTTTTGCCAAGTGCTTCCCTCACACTGATCAGAACAACAACAACAAAAATCCAAAACAACACGTGCCCAAAAGTTAAAGAGAAAACCACCAACAATTTATTTCCTTCTACCATAAGGATGTAAGGCACAAAATTCAAATTGAAATCAGAAGTTAGAACTGTGATTATCTCTCATTAACAGAAGTAGCTAAAGTATTTAATTTCCAGCAATTTGTTGAACTCATAGTGAAGAAAGTAAATAAGTCTCGCAAGTATAAGAGCCTTAATTGATCATCACTGCAGCAGGTGAAAGCACTGCATCCTCTGTAGTAATTATCGTAAATGTCAAGAGGTGTAAGGATAATTCACCCAAAGTTATATTGGACAAATTCAAAGTACCTGCTGTAAAAGAAGGACCAAACCACAAAAATACAAATAAAGGGTATAAATGTTTTAAGTAGAAAAATTCTAGTTTAAATTCAAGACATCTGCTATACTTCATTCAGTTTTAAACAACAAAAAAGCTACCCTCCCCACCTTTTCTTTCATATATAAACTGCTAGTTTTGCTGTGTGTTTCACTTTTAACATTTGCTATTAGAGAGATTACATTAATGATCTGTCAACCACTAGAAAAACAAATACCTTGGAAACTGTTTATTAGGACCATGAAAAAAGTCCTCCAATTGTAAGCTTTCAGTAGCATTTAAAACAATTACCTGACAGCATGATATTAATGCTTTTCCTTCATTTCTAGAGAAGCAGAGATAAATTAAACACCTGTTTTGAAATACACAAACTGCCAAAGCATTTTCCTGAGGACATCCAAATAGAAGAGAACGCTTCCTGTTATATCTGGAGATAGAACTGAATTAAATCCTCCACCTACACAATACCTCACGTAAATATTTTGAAAGTTTCAAAGTAAAAGAGGTACAAAAGCAACCAAAAAGAGCTCAAACATAAAATTCTGGTGAATGCATACAGCCCCTCTTCAGATATACACATGTGCGCATACGCATTTTTAATGCTGGGAGTTTGTTCAGTTCCACCAAAATGACATACCTGTAGTCATATCAGTGAAAGGACCATAGCAGCAGATCTCAAAGTCTTTGAAGATCTGAAAAACAAGGAACATATTAACGGAGTACACATATGGTACCCTTACAGGACAACATTTAGCACATTTGTTTCACTGCAATTCTAGGGCTGGTTATTAAGCTACTGCTGCTTCACAAAGCATAACCGAAACCCTTTTGTTTTGCAGGTTACAAATTTAAAAAAACAACAACCAACCTTGTACTGCCCTATACTGATGTTATAAAAAGATAAACATCCACTCTAAGCACTGAGAGTCACTTAAGCAGTTTTATACATGAAAGGTGAGCTCCGTCAGCAGCACTGAAAATATGCTCAATTTGCACAATTCTCTATGTACAGAGCAGCAGGGAAATCAGAAGTAACAAATAGTCAGCTGCTCTCACCACATATCTGAAACAGTCACAGCAGGACAGGATTTTCCTCCCCGATATGCTTGTACCTTTTCCGTCAGAGACTGTCTCGCTCTCTTAGGACCTTGGTGGTCTCTCCCATTGATTACATCTCCTCTAACTTCAAAGTTCTCCTGGAAAATAAACAAGAAGGCTGAAGTTAGAGATTGAGAACACTTTCCTGGTCAGAGTTCCAGATCAGGACAGGAAGATACCAGATTTCAGAACTGGAAACTTCATTTTCTGCACACATTTAATTCTAAAGATTTTTCAAGAAAGAATAAGAGAGCAGAAATGAAATCCCTGCAGTATCCTACAATTTTTAAAGAAACACATTATAGTCAAACGATATTGAAATGTAGCAAACAGTATACGAGTACTCCAACAATAACATTAATTTATCTGTAAAGTCTCATTTGATAGAAGTTAGCTATCAGTATATTCAACATTTTTTATTTCAAGGCATTCATTCTGCAGATAGATTTATATACAACAAATATAGTGCTGCATATAACAAACACTTAATTCTCCACTACTCTCACTGATACAACACTCCCCAGAAATCTGCAGTTGAGAAAAAAAACCATCTAGAAATACAAAAAAAAATTCACTGAAATTGAGGTCATCAAAAACTCTTTCTTCTAGGAAAGGTACTGGAACAATACGCTTTCAGTAGTTGTCTACTGCAAAGTTTAACAACAACAAAAACAAGGCATCAGTATCGCTGTGTTCCAACACGCAGACTATAGATCCCTTCCTCTATGCTGTAATCCATCAACATCCACAGGAACACTTATTAAAAAATACGTCTATAAACTCTTCCAAAAATAACAGGGATCCATTATGAATTCAATAACCCTGAATACCTGTAGTCTAATTGGGGCTTTTGGTACAACTAGGATCCCATTTTTCACAGCTGGATTTGCATGTATTTCATGCTTAGACAATATCTGCGACTACTAGCAGGTTCATCGATGTAACAGCGTTGTCTACACATTTGATATTTTAGTCTAAACGTAAAAAAATCCTACCTCATCCAGTATCGTTCCTTCTTTAAAAGACTGAATTACCCCTAAATGAAAAGAGAGGACAGTACAAGTCATTTTATACAGCAAAGCTGTTCTTCCACTGCCAATAGTTTGACTTCACCACTGTATTAAAATGCAGGTATTTGTTCTAAGGGAAATTAAATACTCTATGTTGCTTGAAAGTATTTAATGAATCTTGCCAGGTTTTTTTACATACTAATTTTGCACTAACTGATACCATGCAGCAAAAACACTTAAAGTAAGAGGGGAAAGGCACATGACAGGGAAGGGAGCAACCCATTGCAGTTAACTGAAAGCAGAAAAAGCATTCAGAAGATAAAGCAGCTTGATGTTACTTTATTTTTTAAAAAACTATTTAGAAGGAACTGCAAAACACCAGATGCTAACATATTCAAGACAGGAAAAGATATATATATATGTATATATTTTTATCTGGAACAAGAGAAGAGTACATTTGTGGTAGAAGTGCAGAGACTACTTTTCTCCCAAACAAAAAAAAGTTATACTTACACTGATAACTAACTACCCATTTTCTTCCTGCAATACCCAGAAAGTACTTCAGTGTCCGTTCACACACCAGCTCCTTATCTGCAGGACAAGCAAAAATAGAGATCTTTTAGTTTTGTTATTAATAAAAAACAGCTCAGATAATTTGTACTGAAAACCAAAAGATTTTGCTAAGTGAGGCAGCAAAATATCAAGACCAGAAAGGTTCAAAAATTCCCGTGTCCTAAAATTTACCTCCCAAATCTGCTCAGCTGAAGGAAATGAGCAGGAACTAATCACGTTTCTGAATTACAGAAGTGTCTTCTGGACACTTCTTTATTTCGTTATTAAAGGTAACAGGCAAGGAAAGGCACAAATACATATCACTATAGTAACGTTAGCATAAACTTTTAGATGACTAGCCATCTAAGCTCCTCTTCGTCTCCACAAGGACACGCACAACTTTCAGAAGACAGTTCCCCCTCTTTGAATGAAGGCAGAACAATCCCTGTCTCCAAAACCACATGGCCATCCTGCTAGTGATATACTGCTTGAAGAAAAAAAGCGAGTCCATAGATTTGGACTAGCAGGATTTTCTGGCTCCCTTTCTCTTTAGGTTTTTTTTTCAAAAGCAACGAAGGCTCATGCCATGGATTCTATCCAAACATGAGCCATCCAGAAGTGCTTCCATGACAGTATATACCATGCCCACACAACCAGATTTGTCTGAAAATATTTTGCTTTTAACATTTTTTTTAATTAAAACACACAAGGAAACAAAGCACAGAAGGAAACAAAGCACTCCCACGCTGATTCTGTGAAATCAAATTAGAGAGATTTGTATTCCCAAACTTAAATACCAAAAATTATGAATACCTTTCCCTCTAAATTATTTAAATTTATTGCTGAACCATCTGCTTGTTGGTTAGTTGTTAGTCTAGAGTCAACTATTTTACTTGTTATGTAAACATGGGGTTCGTTCACATGGCTCCCAACAAACCTGTTTTCATTATGACGTGTGTTGTTCCATCAGAAATGTGATTAGAGAAAGTGCTTTGAGTTTTTCTGGCAAACTTCTGGACCACCATCTGAAAAGCAGTTGTAAAAAGTTAATAGCTCGCAAAACATTATAAAAACAAGTTTATAGGAGCAAAACATACAGTAGCTACTTGAAATTAGTGGTTTTATTCATACTGGCACACAGAGTGTATGCTTCCATTAAAGACACAATAAAAGTCACTAATTTTGGCACCATCCAACAGCCTAAAGAGCTCCCAGTCAGTAGTTTATGAACCAAAAAAATATTTCCTCCTGGAAATGCATTGTAGAAACAGTTTTGAGCTAGTTACTGATGGTCACAAAAGAAGGATCTATTAAGGATCAGTAACTAGCACTAATGTTTTACAAGACTATAATTAAAAAATTCCTTTCTTATGCTGCTTTATTCAGAAGGCCACAAGTTTCAAAAACTGCTAAGCAACAGACTAATGATATACAATACCTCTGCCAGGATTATTAGCAATTCAGAATTGATTAATTATAGAAACCCTCACTATGGAGCAGAATTTGGATAATGAAGTAACAGCTGAGAACAACCCAATGTGAGTTTCGGGGTTTATTATGTATGATAAACTTGTCAGCAGCCTTCATAACAAAACTTAACAAGTTTAAACACATTTTAACAAACAAAAAAAAAAGCATTCAAATTACTTCCTCCTTAGCTAAAGCTGTCACGCATGCCATAAGTGCAACCGAAACCTAGCAAAAGCAGCTTTTTTAAAAATCAGATTGTTTCCAAACAGCCAACCACTAAAACACCGAACAGCAATAAAATCTGTATAGCTGAATTTTTAGTAGTTATTAATAGTGATTTTAGCTCTCACTAAAAGACTGGTGAGAAACGTGAAAGATGTAGGAAGGCATTTCTCCCCAACGTTCTCCACAACAGTGACTATCAGGCTACCAAACGCTGTAAGCAAATTCTGAGAAGAGGGCAGATTTCCAATCCCTTGTGATTACGTTCTAAAACCAGGTAAACATTGGGAAAAAGCGTGTGCTTCTTTTACCAATAAGAGAACTAATTCCAAAAGCTGACCAAATCATTTACCATAAATTTAAGCAGCAGTGCTCTGCACCACTGGTATGAATTGAACAATAAACATGACGGCACTCTGGAACAACATGGGAGTTCAGAAGCTGACATACACATTTATGATCTCTGCACGCATCTCGCTTTAGAAGAACAGGCACTGCAGCATTTGTTTGCCAAGGCCTCCTAAAAATACAGTCCTCTCGCTCTGGGATGTGATTTTCCCCCTAGACAGTAGGGAGTCATTTTAAAAGTTCAGACTTCAGTAAGCTTTATAGGGCTGTTCACAGGCTGCATTCTTCATGTTTTTAGGAGTGAAGTCTGACTTGAGCTGCTATAGTATGATCTGTAGATTACGCTAAGATTACCTCCAAGATTAGTTTCCAATGTAGTTAGATCTCTGTGTTGAGGACTACAGTGATCAAGTGGCATGATTTAAAAACAGATCTCTAAACATTCTGAAATATACTTACGTGTTCGCTTTGATTAAGACCTGATGCCACAATTGACATTTTTTTCCTGGTAGCCACAACTGGACTTGTAGCATTTTCTTTCCCAGCTGCACTGTGCAGAACTGATGTAGGAAAACACACACTTCTCTTCAATTTACATCCTTGGGAATGGCTTTTATTATCATTCTGAGCTACAGCAGAACTATTTGTTGCTTCTGCAGTTTGAAGGTGAGGAGGCTTTACAAAGGAGGAAGAGGCATTTGGATTCCTGGTCACATTTCCACAGAGATCATTTAAGACAGATGCCTTGTTTAATTTAGTCCCAGACTCCTCATCTGCATTTTCTAAAGGAGAAGAAATTAATTCTTATTAACTCTTGAAATAATTTCATGCTTCTTTTAGTCACAGTGGAAAGCTGTTGCATCTCCTTTTAAGTTTTACGTGCTGCAATCATTTCTTGTGCTTGTTTACAATTTCACCTTTGCTTCTCATTACTTTTTCCTGACAGATAGCTGAGACACCACAATACCTGTAAAACTCTTAGCAAGATGTCCTGCAAAAAGCACTGATCTGCATGTGAGACAGATAATGACTCCCACCACTTTAAAAATGTTCCTCAACTTCATCCTGAGGAACAGCCATACATTTAGACAGTTGGACTGCCAAACATGAAGTAACATCTTTTAAAATCCGTCAGGAATACAAGAGTTAAAATCCTCAATTTACTTGCCAGCAAATAGCAACTTTTGAGTGTGTGTGAAAAAAATATGAACAGCATCTGGAAAGAGTAGAAATAAAAGAGGGATGTTGTATCCCTCTTCAACGTTACCTTCTTCACTCTGACTATATTCTTGCACTGCTTCCTGCACAGGTTTTGTCTCTTGAGGAGCTTTGTTCTCCACGACACTATCGTGCTGAAGGTCTTCCTCCAAATCCGGTCTCTTTGACCAAGAGGATTTCAGAGAGGGATACAGCAGTTCAGGAGACCTTGAGAGGAAGAATTGTCATCTTTTTTTCACTCTCAGTATCACAAGCATGTAGCAACAACTATGCTACCGCAATTGCTCAAAAGCTGAAAGGAATTTACTTCAAGATTCTTTTCAACTTTTTATTATACAAGGCTAAAAATAAAAGCAAAAAAAAAACAGGTTTACCTTTCAATCTCATTTACTTTACTGTTAGAAGAATCACTTGGTATAACATGGACATCATCGCCTGAAAATCCCTTTGAAGTGCTGCATTTGTGATTTCCTTCCGAGGTTGACTCTGCTCCTTTAAAAAAAAGAGAGCAGTTCTTAAGCGAAAGAAAAGCAACTGGTCTTAATCGTTTCTTCAGATGAGAAGTCAAGCATTCTCCAAAAGCTCCATCTAGATACATTTCAGAGTGGCGAGTGTCCCCAAACAGAAATCTACACAGAATGCTATGCCCTGAGAAGCACAGCTAATAACTACGTTTGATTTCATCTACAAAGCCGAGGTGTATGCTGACCTGTTAGGTGGAAAAAAGCAGATATATTAAATAGGCCAAAGACAAAATTACTTTACTTAGTGCAGTTTATTTACAAATCCCCTCAACACGTTACTGCATCTGCGTTCACAAGCAGTAGAAAGGCATTTATTTGGCAGCTGGAAGATGCCTGCAGTTTTTAACAAGCCATCAATAACGCTAATCAGTTTAAGCTTTTACGAGACAGAAATCCATATTCTAGAATAAAAACGTAAACATGCACCAAATTAATTCGATTAATTTTCCAGCCTGAAGGAAACTAATCATTAATTTGCTGCCTTAATCCTCAAAGGGTCTGTTGATATGTATCTGTAATAGTTTGACTTACTGCCTTTAGAAATGTCACATCTCAAAACCTGTTCTTTGAAATGACGGAGTATTCTCAAACCGCAGTAAACTCAATGCCATGCCATTTTGCCTCCTTAACTAAGCACAGATTAGAGACTAACCAGTCTTTTAGCGTTCAATATACCGTTAATATCTTAACAGCTGAAGAGATCCAGAAAGATAAGATTACTGTGTATGGCTTTTACAGTACAGCAAAGGCATAGTAAGACGCTAAATGGCTTTGAATTCCAGAATGCTAAATTACCCTAACTGCCTTCAGAAAACAAAGGTAACTTACTGAAATAAGGCCACAGAACTAGAAATATATACGTAAATATTTAGCAGCAAGTGGTATAATAAAACACTGGTGCAATTTATCTAAGAGTTCAACAAGAAATACATCTTTGGAAGTCTTTAAATCAGTATTGGGTGCCTTTCTAGCGCTGTGAGAAGTTCAACAATGAACATCTGGACTTACTCGAGGCTTTGGTCAAAGACAGCTCTATGTTCTGTTGCAGACAGCTTGTCAAAACACTAATCTCAGTATCGCCCTCTCCCTAACAAAGAAAAACTTGATATGAAGCCCTCTCACACAGTCAGCAGCACGTGATTATTAAAGAATTCTTCAGCATGTATTTACTGGCAAGGACACTTGTGTTCACGTACTGTTGAGGGGATTTACGATCCACACACCACTATCGGTATTCCTCCCCCAACCCTGGCCCCAAACAGCAACCTGACCCACATTCTATTACTTTTAACTGCCAATACCTATGTAAACTCCTTTCTGTCTTGTTCTTTGGTATGTTAGAGGGAGGTTTCTACCACAGCAATAGAGGCCAAGTCCTTTGGGTATTCAGCCACCCTTCTAGCCCCTTACCCATCCCAGTGAAAACAGGAGAAATGACAGAAGAGGAACAGGGATTAGTACTGCCAAGCCGCAAGGCCTACTTATACCACTGTGTCATCCAGCACAGATCTGGAACAGGAGTGGTTTTAGACTGCATAGTACCTAAGTTATAAATACAACAGGTTTGTCTCACCAAATAGCTGAATTTAAGCAAATTTTAAATTGATACACGAGCAGAATTTAACGCCGTAATTTGTGGTAGAGGAGAAAAAGAGCTAATAATAGCCACACAACTGTTCACAGGATAGCTAGGAAAGGTTTTGTTTGCTGTTTACCTCTTTGCCTCATTTGTTCCACTGCAAGTGTTCCTTCACTCCTGGGACACGGCAGCTCCATACACACAGGTAAGAGCTCGGAGTCCTGACTCTCATGCTGCTGTAGCACTGCTTCAAGCGCAGCCATTTCTTGTTGTAGTTTTTTCAGGTTGTTCTGCATAGCATTCTTCTGCTGCAAGTGATACATGATTGTACCAACATTAGCAAACTCAGTTTTAAACAATACTTTCAGTTTAGCAAATACTTGAAAATTAGCAAAGCAATTATGAATTACTTTTTACTATGTGTTGAAGAGGCAGCTAGGATGGTTTTACTGTAACAAACACGTGCTACGTCAAAGGAAAGAAAAAGAAATCAGTCTTTTCACTGTTCAAATTATTCCACATTTAAAGGCTCACCATAGCTTAATTAGTCAGGGAAAATAAAGCCTTTTGCAGAAATTTATTTAAAAATTATTTTGCTCCTGTTGCATTAGCTTATATTAGCCACTTAATTTAAAAATTAATAATGAACATCAGGCATTGAGCCTCTGCACCTTCCTCCTTTATGAAAACCTCAAAGACTGCTTACAAAAGGAATAAAATACTTCATCCTACTCTTTCCTACTTTGTCTCTGAATACTACAGTACCCACTACTAAACACGTCATGTGCCTCCTCATAACAAGAGCTTCAAAGGATTCTTTTAAAAACCTAAAAGCTTCACCATACAGGATAAAGTGGTTTCCACAGTCCTGACCATTACCATTTGTAGCTCTAGCACTGACACCACGTGGAGATTCCTTGTTATTGAATCAATGAAAAGCAAACAAAAAACAACCCCCCTCCCACCACACAACAAAACAAAAGCAACAAATAAAAACGTAAACCCACCAAACAAAACCCACTGACAATCCCCAAGCAAAAGCTACCATACTTCCATTATTCCATTCAAGCCAGACAAATCCATTCTGCCCCGTGATGCAGCTTCGTTAATAATATCCTACAAGTTGACCATGTTTTGTACCGATGCAGTATATGGAACCACCACCCATAAAGCACAAAAATGCAGCTCTACCTTCTTTGAAATACATTAAAACCCACAGTAATCTTAATGCTCAAGGGGGAGATCTGGCATGAGACTTACCTTGAAGCTATCGAAGACAAAAACAAACAAAAACCTCACACCAATAACCTAATACATAATTCCAGGCTATTAAACAGTAATCAATAAAATTAGTATCGGAGAAAAGATGTTGTGCTAGGCAGATCTTTCACTGAACATGGCTCTTACTCTTATTTACATTTATAATATTCTAATACAGATTTTTTAGTTTTATCTTTACCCTTTAAAGGTAAGGCTCCATGCCTCTAAATATAAGGACCGGATTTTTCATAGCGCTTAGCATTGATCATTATAAATTCCACAGCAATGAAGCCTTTAAATATAGGAAGCTGAGGCTTCCAGCGTTGGTCAAGAATGGAGATTTATTAACTAGCAACTTCCACAATTAAACACCGTAATCAACACCACGTAACAAGCTACAGCCATTAAAATGTACCATTACCATGGAAGACAAAGTCAGACACGTAACGGCATAGAAGGCATTCAACAGTTTGTGATTAATTAGGCCCTTGAATGTAACTTATTATGCTGAAAGCAGTTTCCCATGGCACTGACTTCACAGATTTGCTTATATCCTAGAACGGATACTAGGCAGTGATGGTGGAAATGTACATAAACTAGGTTTAGAAGTCAGTGTGTAAACTCACTCACCTGTGTAGAAAGGATTTCACCCTGAGAGAATGGTCCACATGAATCCTCTACGTGACTTGTTTCACTGTCATATCCAGATGCTTCACCTTGAAGGAGATGGAAGATAATCCAAGTTAGTTATAGAAAAAAAAAACAAACAACACGATAACAAACCAAGCTATCCACAATTTTTATCACAAAGCCCTTTTAGCCAAATTTTAACTATAATGATAAAATGACAAGGCTTGGAAAGGCTTAAATTAGAAGCCCAGGTCTACTTCAAGTGAACCTTTCAAAGAACATGAGGACACGTGTACAGCACAGTAAACAAAACAAAAAAGCCTTAGTTTTATTTCCTGGAAATTAAGAAATTAAGCTTCCTAGCATTGTTTTTGTTTGATTGCTTTGAGCTGCTACATTCCTTTCCAAAAGCAAGCACCACATAAACACACGACAAAGTTCCCGTGCAACCTTCAAGAACTTTCATGCAATGACATTACAAACATAGCAGAGAAAATAAAAATCTTGGTTTGTACCTAGGTTTGTCCCCTGGTTTGGGTCTTCTTGGCATTCATCTTTGGAGTTCGTTTTTCTTCTCTTCCGCCCGCCAGTGCAACTCTGAAGGGTTTCTTTGCTCTCGCTCACGTTGCTCGGTTGTTTGGACGCGTGAGCTTGTAATAAAGGTTTCTTTGGCTCCTGTGCTCCATCAGCTGACTCTTCAGACACATTGGACTGGGAAGAAAATAAGTTCACAGAGCATTCTGACTCCTGGCTTGGTGAAGCACAGCCATTGCTTAGGGCAGCATCAGGTGTTTTCTGCACGTTGTTGTCCTCACAACCCTGAGGCAACGCGTTGGGATCTCCTGAAGACCCCACGGCAGACGTCGCCTGTTTATTGGTCTGCAAAGGTGTGCTTACTGACTTGCCAAATATTAATGCCTGAAAACACGGCAAGTCTTCATCCTCACTAGATTCTTCAGATGAAGACTGCAGTTTCTGTGCCCTTCTCCGAGACCTCTGAACCCCTTTAGACCCTGGTTTGGGACTAACACCTCCGTTGTTTCGTTCTTTCACCAAGTCACTTTTTACAAACACAGCAGAATTGTCTTTCCTCTGAGCTTCACAAAAGCTGACATTCTCTTCACTATCATCATCGGAGCACATTAAACCATCAGGGGTTTCAGACGTATCTGTACAATCACCGCTACCTTTGAAAGGTTCTTCTAGAGTCTCTGCAACTAAGCACTCCGGCACCCCTCGGCTGGCAGTTTGTGTCGCTTGCTCTTCATCCCCCTTTACTCGTCTTCTTTTGCTACTTCTTTTTTCAGTGTCTTTGCAGTTCAATTCTGCAGACCTTTGCTGACAAGCTGTAGGACAAGCCATTGATCCGGGATGAAAACATAGCACCGGTCCTTCGCTGTCAACAAAGTCGGCCTTTTCTACTTGATTGCTTTCTGAACTGAAACACGTTTCACTGACTGTGTTAAGATCTGTCCTCTGGAAAACGTGCTCTTCTGTGTTACTCTGATCACTTTGACTTCTACTGCATTTAATTGGATTTTGTCTCAACGCTCTTTCTGCCCCTACATCAGTTGACGCTGTCTTTTCACTTCCCTGCTCTCCCTTTTGTGGTCTGTTTTCACCTTCACTACGAGCAGCACCCATTCTTACCGGTGTCATCAAATTCCCTTGATGAGCAACCTGTGAAACATCTTGACAGTCCGCAGAGAGCACACATTCAGCATTGCTGACAGCGCACGACACCGGACTAGCACAAGCAGATTCAGAGTTCATCTTCTCTTTCTCACAAAGATTACTCAAGTTCTCGGCAGTTTTCTCTTCCTGCAAGTTTTCTGTATTTAAATATTTACCATGCCTTTTTCCTACCTGATCAGCACATGAAATTTTTAGCTTCTCAGATGCAACATCATCTACTTCACGTGCTTTCCTGGGAGTAGGATAAAGGCTGAACGATAGGCGCTTTGAATTCCTGAATATATTGCGCAGATACTGCGTGTCTAGCTCGCTGTCTTCAGATTCCTTGGTCAGTTCTGAAACATTTTTCGCCATCGGTGACTTTTCAGTCCTGAGGCCCTCTGGACCATTTTGTGTACAGTGCTCTTTGTCCTCGGGTAAAGTAATGCATGATTCAGCCCTCTTCCCTTCAGGCAGGTGGGAAGCAGTTTGCACAACAGTCTTTGAAGGAGACTGGAGGAGGAAAGGGTTACCCAGCATCTCACCTTCTTGTGAACCTGCTTTGGGTGAAGAGGAATTCAAACTTGAATGCTGCTGCGAAGGTGCAGGATTTAATAGACTTTTTCCAGTTTCTGCAGTCTCAGATGAATTTTTTGGACTAATCTGTATTGCATTTGCTTCCAGATCAGCACTCTCTAGATTGGTGAGTGGCTTGCAACTCAATACATCCTGCTGCTCACACAGGTCTTTGCATTCAGAATCATGAACTAACACAGTCTTTTCAACTCCAAAGACAGACCCTTCCTGGTCACTGTCACATTTGCTTGCTTCCTTAATTACTACCCTTTTTGCTGTCTCTTTTGTCATTTCTTCAGAAAGTAACTGGAGCCTCCTGCTGCGCCTGACTTGCCGTTGCTCAGAATCAACATTCCTTGGTTCTTCGCTGCTTGGGTAGCTCTCAATCAGTGTCTCAGCTGGATCAGGGGAACCAGAGTTTTTATCCACTACTAACTGTAAAGTGCACATAGTTCTAGTTGAACGTCTGCATCTTTTTGCTGCAGAACTTGTATTTTTAGTGCTCTTCTGATCAGAGTTATTCAGTTCTAGCTCTCCTTCAAAGTGCTCACACGTTACCTTTTCAGTGGCATTTTTCAACATGGATTCTCCCTCCTCAAATTCTGCTAGCATACTACCCTTTGTTTTCTCATGCAGGGGATCCTCCTTAACAGCAGAACTTTCATCACATTTTTTCTTTTCAGCATCTCCAAGGCATGAGTTAACACTTTGAGGGCATCCACCTGCCTCCTCTAGATCTTTTTTCTTGATGAAGTCCTCAGGCTGCAGGTGACGGACAGCCTTCCTTTTTCGTTTTAGGCTGTCTTTTCTGGAATTATTTAAGCACTCCTGAACAGCAGGCACATCTTCCTTTTTTGTAGTAGGTATCTCTCTCAAGATAATAGGGGGATTTGACTTCCTCTCTCTCTTGTATGTTTTACCAAATATTTTGTCTTTGATGCTGTCTGTTTTTTGTTTGGACCATCTCTTGTTTCCTTCAGACACTGTCGTTTCCATGAAACCTAACACAGGGCTAGTCTTCTCTGAAATACAGGAATCTTTATCTGATAAAGCATCTCCTTCACCTGAAACATCACTTGCCTCAGCAGGATCATCATGGGATGAATTGGAAGATAGAATCTCATTGCTTTTTGAAAACCATTCGTTGACTTTCTGAATGCTTCTTTTCAACCTCTTCCTAGAGACTTGATGCAGCGTAGGACAGTGTGGTGTCTCTGGCTGAAGGAGCTTCTCCAGAGGAGATTCTTTTTCAGAATCATTCTGAGATTCACACATTTCCACATCTTCCACATTTTGCACATCATCATCTATTTCCTTGCTTTTATCCGGTCTGTTCTCTGAGCTATCTTCTAAGTCAAACTCTTGGCTTTTATTACTGCACTGAGTTTGCTCTGCATCCATTTCTTCTGCATTCTTAGGAAAAGACGTGTCCCCATTCTTTAAGGGACTGGCATTATCTATTCTGTCACACCTCTCTGTGAGCAGGTCTGTGGCAAGAATGTTTAAAGGAGAACTCTGGCATTCCATCTCGTTCACTTCATCAGGATTGGCATGTTCAGTGACGTTCTGCGTGCTTTTCTTGCTCAAGGCTTCCTTTGAGAAATCACTTTCACCTGAAGATTTATAAGCATTATGAATTATTAAGTCCTATTTTAAATGCACAGGAACAATGACAAGCTTAACAGCTTCTACTTGGTTTTAAAAGAACAGTTCTTGTTTCCCTCCAAAACAGGATGCTGCAATGTACAAGCCTCTCTCCAGACAAAGGTGAAAATATCAGATTACACATGATGCATGTTCATCCGACTACTTACACAAATTACCAGTGCTCTTGTGTTATGAGGGACAATATAATGGCTTATATAGACCAAAGGAGCTTGCACTTTGATCGAGTTAATTTTCCCTTCCGTTTCTGTGCACAGAATGTGCACATTAAGTGCCTAGTCTACAGGCAGTCTTCTATTATACTGTCACTAGCTGTAGGCATCAACAAAACTACAGAACACAAGACTACAAGAATATATATTTAATAGTGTGAAATCACAATGTTCACTTGTGGTCTTTCTTCCAAGCTTTCCTCTCAACCATTTTTGTCACTAGATTAATGAACACACCTATGGCATTTGGCAGAATTATTTCTTTAGCTCTCAGCTCAGTAGGTCGTGTATTGCAAGAATATTCATTCCCCTTCTCAGGACTCTTAGGTTCTTCTTGCTTTTCTTGAGATGAAATCTGAACCACTTCTTTGTTTCCTAACCTGTTGGGAAGGTGTGTGAAAGAAAAAAAAAATCTACTTTCATTACAGAGCTAACCACGATTTGACACAATAGGAGACTTAATTTAATTTCCCCTTATTGCTGTTGGAAATAACTTTTACAGAAATGAAGCTGCTGAGTAAAGACAACCATGCATGACTGACACTGGCCACTACTAGATCCCTTCAGGATTCCAGACACTTGAACAGCCACCACCCCCAGTCCTGAACTTGATTTTATTTTCTAAGGCATACTGCAAACTTTTCTTTGGAAGCATTAACGTCTATGTAAAAGACAAAATATTTAGAAAACAGCTTGACAGCGTATCATATGACAAACAGGAATCAGCTAGCCATTCTACCCTGATATCTCAAAGCTGAAAACCACTTGAGAGCTTGAGAACTCCTATCAGACCTATGCTAAGTAACTAAAGCAGAGTAATGGGAGTACTGAACTGTTATATTCAAAAAATATGAATTCCTTAATAACCTTTACTTACCCAGTGTTGCCTGCCTGTTTGCAAAGCTCTTCAGATGAATCAGTGCCTAAAAACAAATCAGCTGTTATTGTGTGAAAGGATTCAGAGAAAGGCAACTTGTCAGCCTCAGTGTTTATCATCACAGAGGCATGTGCACCTAGTTCTTTCCAGAGGCAGATGCTTTCAACTTTCATCAGATCAAGTTCAACCGACATAATTATCACAATTTCACTGTACAAAGTATCTACATAGCTCCAGCATAAAGCTCTGCTTCCTGTTCCAGGGGATGAGGTTTTTAAAAACAGTGACTTGTAACTTAGTAAGAGTTAATTTCTAATTTCCAAATTTATAAAGGAAACAGTTGCCTGCATTTAGAACTGGAAGTCAGAGCATTATATTTGAATTTCTGTCTCAGATCCTTTGCTTAATATTGGTAGAAGCAACAGTAATCCTTACAAAACAGCAGTTATCTTTTAGTTACAAATAGATTTTTAGATCTGTCAGTCTGTTTTATATTTCATTCTGTTCTCTCTTCAAGCGTTGAGAAGAAACCAGTGCTTTTAGATACTGAACTTTTTCACCTTTCATTACTTTGCAAGCATCATACTTGAGCTTAGCCAATATGGATCTACAACAGCTCGTACCAAGCTCTATAAGTACTCCTTTCTCAAAGTCACATTTCTGGTTTCGATTTCTTAGGGAACGCCTTTTCACACTGGTGTCTGTACGCTGTGCATCCACGTTAGCTCCCTGCTGACAGGAGAATAGAAAGGTTATTAATAACAGTAGGTTATTTAAAAACAACAAAAAAACACAAAGTAATTACTTGAACTACACAGGGGGGCTGATATGAATGAACTAAGGGAAAGTATTTAAATTGGCAGCCACTATGCAAAATGCCAATATATGTAACTTATTACCATGATTTATAATTTATTATCCTTTCTGGTATCAGGAATAGAATGTATTAATAAAAACAGTTGCCATGCATTTAACAGCTTAAATCAATAAGTTTTATCATACTTAATATTCTGTTCAGTACAAGTAGCTAAGAACGATTAATAATGCACTGTGAACAGACTCATACACGTAGCGGTCACCGTTAAGTCGGGTTAATTCATGGTCTTACCCATAAAAAAGTAAAAAGCCTCTACAAATAGTTATTTAACAGCCTCACTAAACAAGCTGTGAAGAAAAAGCTTTCAACCCTAGCAGCAGTAACAGAATATATTAAGGCAGTATTATCTTTTCATGACTTCTTTTCTTTTTTAAGTGCAATATATGCAAGCAACTTTTGAACAAGACAGAAATATTCAGATATTCTTGTCTGAAATAATATTCAGACAGGAATCTGAAAGCAAAATGAAATCTCCTATTCCATTCATCTATGTACGTGCGTATACACACATTCCAAATAAAATGCTAACCAATCCAAAAAATACATTGCGCCAAAGAAAAATATTACCAAGCTGCAGTTTTCTTGTTCATTTTCTTTAGCACTTCTTTTCCTGTTTCTGAAACCCTTACTCTGGATGACAGAACTTTCATTACATGGAAGCTTTGCAGTAGTGGCTTCTGTGGATGATTTAGGAAGGTGATGGCTGTTTAAAACTAGGAAGCGTCAACAGAAATAAATTACATAAATATTTTCTTACATTGAGCCTGACAGCAGGTATCTAATACTGACCTTGTTACCTGAATTAAGTACTGAAATGTTAAGTTTTGATCTTGGTAACCAGTTTTCCCCCCAAATTTTACTTTTATGGGTAATCTAGCAAGAAAGGGGTCCAGCCGTAGTGATTTTAGAATGACTGAACAAGAACTTGAAAATAAAGTCTAATTTTTAATAGCACAATGTCCTCCTTACTAAGGAAAAAAATAGATAAACCTATCTCAACAGAACAACCAACACAAGTTATTCAAAATAGAAAAAAAACTTCTCTCACTTGCCAATACATTTTACAATTGTAAAGCAGTGGGTGCTAGAAAGGATCAATTTGGATTCCAAAAGGATAGAGCTGAATAGAAGTTAACATATACTGTTAGGGTACTTACTAATTCATGCCCCAAGGTTTTCAAAGTTAAAGCTGCAAGATTGGGTGTAATAGCAAATCGAGAACAAGTCTTTGCCACAGAGTTGTAAGCTAAAGATTATTTGATACTCATTCAGCCATACTTTGGGAACTGAAAGTTAGAGCACAGCTTGGAATCAATACAGTAAAAACCCTTAAGAAAGTTTAAGATACTAATGTAGGAAAATTAAGGGAGCTTTCTAGGGAACTTGTGCTTCTATATCCTAGAAAACACTTCCAAAAATTCTTCCCATTTAGAGTACCGCACAGTAAATGAAACCCCCAGTAAATAACTATGCCAAAAACGTCAAATTCGTAACACTTACATTTTACTCCAGTGTCAAGCTCAAATGCGTGGATAGCTTCCAACAGCCCTTCAATCAGCTGCTTAAATCTGGAATTTTCCTTAAGACTTCTGAAAGAACACCACCACATGAGATGTTTTTAAGACAAACACATGGGTAAGCTATTAACAGTTCTCTTAGAATATAGACTGAATAAAAAAGGAGGAGTAAAGCTGCAAAGTGGAATACGAGACAATAGAAAACTGTGACCAAGGAGTATCGAGACAATTCCCCAGAACAGCCTACTATTGTAATTAAAACATTATCACAAAGGGAAAATGTCGTATTACTTTTCCTCATGTAGGTTTAGCACAGAGAAACTAGCTGTAATGACTTAACAATAATACAGCCTATAATCGATAGCACAAACGTTTCCTAAGAACAGTGTCTGTGACCTGTGATCACAGGTCACGCTGTGCTGAGCTAAAGCATTACTCCTTCGGAAACTGACAGATCCCTCCATCATTTTTTTCTTTCGTTTTTCTGCTAAGACAGTTATGAAACAACGATTCATCTTCTCCTCAGAGTTCAAACCTCTCATCCCCAAGCCCACTTGCAGAGATGCATTACCTCTTAGTAACTTCAGCCTTACACAGAGGACACTGTACCACTCCATTTTTCTTTTTGCTGAGGAGTTTATACATACAAAACCTAGAAAAAAAAGAATAATCACAATGCAGCACTTAGTAGAAATCCTTCATTATCAAGCTGAATACCTGGATTCTTATTCTCGTGTTACAACGAATTCATCAATCCAATGTGGTACGTTTGTGGAACTGCAGTTATTGCTTATTCAGAATGTATGTTTTCCCCTAAAATAGCTGCATATTAAGTTATGAAAACACAGCATACATCTTCAGTAGTAAAGAAGTATAATACTTCTGTGAATACAAATAGATTCACTAAGCATTGAAATTAGAAGTTTGCAAACCTACCTGCAGAATATGTGATCACATTTTGTTGAAACGGGCTCTTTCACTACATCCAAGCTGCAGAAAAGAAAAATAGAAAAGGAAAACATAACTTCTCTGTTCCTGTTCAAAAATAGCAGTAACAAAACAAACTTCAGAAATACAGTCGCTTTCCTGAACTTAAACCTGGTGTTGGAACACTAACAGCTGCTTTTTCAATTCTGACCTCCCGTGGCAAGGGCAAAGGCGCAGGAGCACACGTAACAGAAAACAAAAAATATACCTTTATGACTTAAAAACAGCAGTTACAGGAAAGAGTTTCCATTCTCGCTCTTGTGACATTAAGTCCATGAATAACTAAGCCACCCATCCAGCAGTCACACCTCAGCAAGAAGCACGCTGCCTTTTCAGAAGAATTAGGATTCAAGTTTTTAACCCTCCTGCGTAGCTCTATAGACGTTCTATGTTTTCTACCGCGTTTTTGCAGTAGCTGATGTCATCAACATAGAAGTTATTTTGGTTCCCCAAAGGCAGTAACATAACATGTTAAAAAACCCTTAAGAAGATTTAAGGATTTAAAAACGTTTGTCACAATAGACAAAAAAAAAATCTGCAACACAGTTCACCAACAGCAAGAGCCCTTTAAAAGCCGATCGGACGTTGTAAATATTTGGGCATTAGGCAGAAGTTATGCTACTTGAGCATTTGTTTACATTGCAGAAGTACAAACCACACTTACCTTTCAGTGACAAAGAACCTTATTGCTTTTGAAACAACGCTCTAATTGGATAAGTTGTTTGTTTGTTTTTTTTTCTGATAATCAGATGAGTGTTTTTTACTTCAGGTGGATAAAGCACTGAGTCATTGAGTTAGCAGCACAAAAACAATGCTTGCCAGAATATCTCAGCAAAATTCACTTCCTGTCTTGTGTTTGCTCTTAGACAACACCAGTGTTAAATAATTTTAAAGCATTACTCCTTGTGTTTTCTTATGACCACACCGCTCACGAAACGCTTCACCGGAAGGCAAAAATAAAGCCCAAACCCCAACGCTGTGTGATTCCCCGGCCCCGGCCGTACCAAATGGGGCACTCCAAGTTCTTCCGCATAGCCGAGAGCACGTTCTGCACCTCTCCAACGGCAACCACGGCCAGGTCCATGCTTTGCAGACCGAAATACCTGCAAACAATATGAAAAAAAAAATATACACGAATAATCGGTTGTGTTCCTGCACTGCTCCGCTCTATGGAAGTCTTTTTTCCCTTACACCTTCCCCCGACACGCCACAAGGGTCAAGGAATCGTGGAATACCCCAAGCTAGGAGGGACCCGCAGGGATCACCGAGCCCAACCCCCGGCTCCACACGGGGTTACCCCAAAAAATCAGCCCGGAAAATTCAGCCCAGGGCCCGCACCTCAGCCCCTCACTCCGGGGCGAGGCTCCCCGAGCCTCCCGCACCCAGAGAAGACCCGAAAGCGCTACGGGACGGCTCCGGGCCACGCCACAAAGCCTGAAGAGCACAAGGGGAAGCCCTGCGGCCGTTACCAGCGCTGCGGCTCGGGAGGAGGCCAGGGGGAGGCCGGTTGGAGGCTACCCGGAGGAGGTAGCCCGGAGGCCGCAGCGCTCCCCCCCGTTCATCACCCGCCCGCCGCCGCCCTGTCGCATTTCGCGCCCTTCCCGCCAGCCAGAAAAACAACGCACCCTAACAGCCAATCGCACCCGCCGGCTGCGTCACGTGGTCCGAGAACGGCTTTCTTATTCGCTGCTTTCTTAGCGAAGGGCCCTCCCTCTGTTGCTAAGGCGGGGAACGAGGCGTCTGATTGGCTGCGGGATTCCCTCGTGACCTCTAGTTGCTCCGCGGGCGCTGCGACCATGCGACGCACTGCATTGTGGGAGCACCGGAAGTGCGCGGCTGCTGGCTCGCCGCCCGTCCTCCCGCTTCCGGCTTCCCCGGGTTGTGTTATTGTTGTGCTTCTACAGCGCGCGGCCCCGCCTCCCGACCAATCAGCGCGGAAGGATGGCTGAGCGACAGGGAGGACGACCAATAGCATCGCGAGAAGGGCGGGAGGGGGCTGGCTGGGGTCTGTCCGCCATGTTAGGGCCGGCGGGGCTCTGAGGGGCGGTGGGGCTCGGCTCGGCCGGGCTGGGGGCGGCGGCTGAGCTGAGGGGCCCTGGCTGCCGGGCCGTCCTCGGTGGAGCCAGTGGGTGTCTGAGGGGCCTCCCCTGGCCTCCCGCCGTGAGGAGCGGGCCATGGAGCCGCAGGTGAATCTCCGCGTCAGCTGCCGCGGGGAGACCCAGAGCTTCCTCGTGTCCGACTCGGCCAACACGACGTGGGCCGACGTGGAGGCCATGGTGAGCCCGGGGCCCGGCTCCTTCTCGTCCGACTCCTGGGGTTTAAGGGGGTTGGGAGGGGGGCGTTGTGGGGTGCTGCTTCCTCGGGGGGTGTTGGTGCCAAAACACCCCTCGGGTGGTGGTGGGCTCGTTTTATGCTTGGATTGAGGTGAAAAGCCTGTTCTGGAGAAAGTTTCTGATGGGTTGATTGGGGGGTTTGTGTTTGGTTTGGTTTGGTTTTGGGTGGGGGCAGGCGCCCCAGCTGTGTGCTCTGCTCTGTTACCGTTGGCGATGCTTAGTTTTGCTCATCTCCTGTTTTTTTGCCCATTCGAATAGACGTGGTTGGATAACAATCCTAGAACCATCTAGGTTGGAAGAGACCTCCAGGATCATACAGTCCCACCTCTGACCTAGCACTACCAAGCCCTCCACTAAATCATATCGCTAAGCCCTACATCTAAACATCTTTTAAAGACCTCCAGGGATGGTGGCTCAACCACTTCCCTGGGCAGCCCATCCCAATGCCTCACAACCCTTTCAGTAAAGAAGTTCTTCCTAATATCCTGCCTAAACCTCCCCTGGTGCAACTTTAGCCCTTCTCTGTTACTTACAGAGGATTTCTCTCTGTCTCTTTTTTTTTCTTTTATTCTCTGGGATGCCTAGTCACTAACATACACTTTTGTTTTCCTGTTTCCTGATGCCTTGTGTACCCACGTGGCTATAACTGTTCCTGTCAGCACTTGCGTACCTGGGCAGGTGTTTGTGAAGATTTGCATATCAGATACTTGACATACCGAGGAGTTTTTGTCTAGGCTTTCCCGTGCTATTTAGTGAGGGCTCTTTTGTTGGATGTGGTTTATGTTGTGCAGTTAGGATTCCAATAGTTATGATGAAGCAGCAGTGGTTATTGATTTAATTTTGTAGTAGCTCTCCTGGTTTGTATGGGTGCGTTGTTCAAGAAGTTGTATCTTAAGAGACATTACCCACGTTTTATTTTTTCCTCTTTCATTTTGGCTAATGTAGCCTACCTTGTGGAAGGTTCTTGCGTGGTCACTGCTTCAAATTCAAAGCGTGAGCTGCATCAGCTGCTTTCCTCCTTGTGTTTGAGTCTCGATGAGGAAGTGCTAGGTCAGCCTCGGAACAGCTGGTAGCACTTAGACCCTGCAAGATCGCCTGAAGCAGTCAGAGTCCTGCTTGTGTGTCAAAGCTGGAAGCAGGTCGCAGTGTGAGCACGGTCCTGCTCTTTGTCCTAAGCACTCGGAGTGAAGTTGTGCTTGTTCCACGTGTAGGAATCTCTTAACGTTGCTTCCTTAAGCCAGGACGTACCGCTGGGTGTCTGCACCGTGCTGTGTGAATTGCTGCTTTGAGGCAGTGCCGGCTGAACTGATCCTTGGGTTTTTACTGTCAAAGTGCCTGGTGTTTGTAAAAGATCCAGATCTCTGCTTCTAGCTGGAGTCTGGGGGAACAATCTGCGGGTGACGTAGAAGGAGACTTACAATTGCAGTTTCTTCTCAACCAGCTGAGTTGGTTCGCATGCTGCACTCCCCAAATTAATTTGGGCGATATCACTGGAGCGCCCTGACAGGCACATTCGGTAATTAAAGGAGCATCTTGTGAGGCCGGGTAAATCCCAGCCATCTGCTGTCCTCCAAGGCTGCTAGTCGTCTTCTGTTAGATCCAGGCTGACAGAACGTGCCTCGGATACAGCAATCTTTGGGAGGAAAAATGTGGTTTGTGTAGGTAAAGAATACTAAAGTGCACTGGAGCCTTGAAGACTTATTCAGTGTAGGGTTTTGCTGCTTTTGTTTGTGGCTTCTGTGCTATTGTTGGTTCTGCCCTGGTAATACAAAGTAGCTGTTCGGCTTTGTTCTTATTCGGATAGGTATAATGGATTTACGTGTTCAGATGTACAGTGCATCTGCCAGGGAGTAGTAGAATGCCATACTTTGCTTTTCTTAGCACTTGAATTAATCCTACTTGCTCAAAACCCAGATGGGTTTACTGGGGGCGGGGGAGGGAGGAGGCTGCCCACCTCCCTGAGCTATCTTCCAGGTGCTTTTCAATGTGAAAGTTGGTGTTCAAAGATCGTTGGGTTTAGCCTCTGTAAATGGGAGTGTTTACCATGTCCGAGTTTAACTGACAACGAGTCCTCTTTCCGAGGAAAGGCTGGTCAGTGATCTTGATTTTAGGGTAAACATTAACTAGAGCAGGTGAAACACAAAATAAATGAAATTCATCTCTTCATTATAAAAAGTTGGTGAAGGTTGGAGGCGAGGCACTGGGGAGCATAGCTCAACTCCAGGAGAATGGATTTGGTAAAAGTGTGTTTATTTCAGCTGAGGAACTAGAAGGGAGGGTTGGAAGGCTTAAACTTTTTTTTGCCTATTAGCAATCATGATTAACTGAAAACTGCTACAGCTCTGTCTCATTGTGATGGCATTTTTTTCCTCATTTTTTTTTCTTTTACTTACAGGTTAAAGTTTCATTTGACCTGGACAACATTCAGATCAAATACATTGATGAGGATAAGGATGAGGTATGATACCTTCTTCTCTCCATTGCTCCTTCCCCCTGCTTCCAAAGTGTAACGGTTTGAACCTTGCTGCCTCTTGTAGCTGGTCCTTCAGGAGTGTTTGTTCTGCAGGTCAGAGATGACGTTTTTGTCCTTTAGAGAAGAAAATAGCTATTAGTCTTTTGGTTTCAGTCTTAATAAAACATAGCATTCTTAATTTAAACATTTTCTGAAGCTATTGCCTTTCTTTTTTCCTAGCAGTATAACAGAATAGAAACAGCCGGTGGTTCTTTGTGCTCAGAGGGAGGGATGTGTCTGTTGAGGGATTTCCAATTTTCTAATTTTATTTATTTTAGCAGAATAAGTTATAAGTGCTTGTGTTTGCAGCCGCGGTAAAGCCCCGTCTCTTCAATCTGCATTCCCTCCCCTGAAAAATGTAGGTCCTCTGTCATTAGCATATGTTTACTTCAGAGATCTGGTGTACTGAAATCCTCTGCTTGTTTTATGCAAATGCCATAATCTCCAAGCAGATTACTGACTCAGAAAGCAAATTGGTTACTTCTAGTTGTCCTTGTTGAGTAACTTCCTGCTTGGCACAACCTCACTCTCATATTCTGTTTATCTAGAGATTTAGATCGGAATGTGAACATAGCTGCCGTGCTCCAGTGATTGATTTGCAGCTCTGCTAAATTGCAGAGATGAGGATTTCTGTTTTTATTTTCTTAACCCAATGGGAAATGTCAGGATGCTTCCAGAAACACTTCAGGGAAAGGTTCTGTGCTTATTTTCCAGCCTCTCTCTCTATATATAAAATGTGTATGTATACATGTAGTTTTTGATAGTTAAGTATAAATATCTAAGTTCTCTCACATACTGATAAATGCTGATCAAATCATGTAATGCTGTAGTGATTAAATAACTTCTTGGATTAATAACTTGATAAATGAACACCTGAAGTAGATGGTGTTAACTGTCCTCTTGATTAGAAAGAAACAAGGCCAGTGTTGCATCTGGCCAAGAACAGCAAACAGTCCAAGCTCTGTTTACTTGTCTAGAAAGCCCAGTGATATCGGCGCTGGCTTACTCCCACTTGTTCTGGATGCCAGCAGAGCGAGAGGCCTCCCTTATTATGCAAACCTGATGAAGAACATGGTCTACTTTAAACTACCACGTCATTAGTTAATAATTAAGCATGGCAGCAATAACAAATGCCAGAAGGAATAATACTTTAGAAACTCTGAATAAAAGTACGTTTATTTTGAAAGCATGTTAATTTTAAGGGAATCACAAAAATATTTAATTGGCTGTTAATCACTTTTTTTTCTCTTTGCAGGTGTCTGTGAATAGCAAAGGTGAGCTTTTGCTTTATTAAAATGAAATCAGGTTTATAAATAGACCCCAGCTGTTGCTTATATTTATGGAGAAGCAGATGAGAGAGCTTACATGTTGATTTGGGGATTTATGTGTGATTTGGCATCAAATTCTTCCAAAAGGAAAATAGTCTTTATCTACAGAAAGTTAATTTTTCAAAATGAGTGAATTAATAGAATGGGAAGCCTCCAGGCTGCAAGCATCTTTCCTTGTTGCCATATGTACAACTGTTTCTCTAGAAGCACTATTTTAAAATAATTTACAGAAGGTAATGAAGACATTCCTAGGTTCTTAACTACAGTGTGCTAAGTTTCCATGTATTATTTGAGATAGGGAAAATTCACGTTTCTTTTCTTTTTTTCTTCAGAGGAATATGAAGAAGCTCTGAAGGTAATTGGTCTCTGACTTTTTTTGATATATTCAGCTTTCCCTCATGAGAATTGATGTAGTTGGGGGAGGGGGAACAACACCAATGTCTGGCTCATAGAAATCAGAATAGCTCAGTTTTCTTGCTTTGGGCATTAGCTTGAATGTTTTGCTATACTATTGTCCCACCAGGCTAATTTTGCTTTGTATAATTAGTTGAATGTGCAGCTGCTGTGATTCAGGGCCCAGAGCAGACAGTCAAATTACTGGCTTTCTCAAATACACAAGTGCCCTGTTTGGAGGTACTGGGCCTTTATTGGATCCTTTTAAAAATCTTGCCATGCAGGCTCCAACATTGTACTCTCTGGTAATAAAACTTTCAGTGATGTCAGTGCTTAGTTCCTTCTTAAATGATTGCATATTTTTTAGACAAAATAAGGATTGCATTCCTTTAAATTGTGCAGTACTAATGCTTTCAGAACTTTTTTGTTTATGGCTTGAATTTCTAATCTGGAAATCACTTGAAAATAATCACAAATTAAAATTTACTTTAAGTTCCTGGGCAGAATTTTTATTGTTTACTGGCTTTATATAAACAGCTTTATTGTAGGTTGAAAAACTCCTGTAGAATATCTGCATAACATTTTGTTTGCTTACAGTGTAAGTAATCGCAGTAAGCATATCGGTAACTTTTAGGAAAGGCAGAATAAAAAAAAAATCAGCTGACTGTAGCTTGGCATGTGACTCAATTCTTCATGTTTTTTTGTGTTTTTTTTTTTTTTTTTTTCATGACCTCTCCAGTGCAGTATAGTGCTGTATTTTTACAGGATATGTAGTGTTGGTTTGGAGTGGAGTAAATAGGGTCTATCACGTAATCTTTATTTAGATTGCAGTCAAACAAGGAAATCAACTCCAGATGAATGTGTATGAAGAAGGCTCTTTTCTGAAAGATGCTCCATCTTGTTCTTCGCAACCGCGTGAAAGAACCGTGACAGAAAAGTTGGCAGCTCTTAAAGATGAGAAAATACCTCTTTCACACTACTCTGTGGTAGCGCAGGGGTTGGAGGAAGACTTGAAAAATGAAAAGGAGCTGGCAGTTCAGGTAGGATGCAGAGCTGGAGTATACATTAAAACAAAATTCATAAGAGTAATTCACCTTACAGACTGATTATGATCTTTACTCATACCTAAAAACTGATTTGCTTAAAAGTTGGTCTATATAGCTACCTGTATACTCCCATTACAGGTCATGAAATTGTTTGAATGTCTTCAAGACGAGGTTTTGATGTTGTATTTAGAAATACAGGCTCTTTAATGTTGACCTGAAGACATCTAGTAACTTCTAGTTGACTTGATTTCTTTAGCTTTGATGTGTAATTACATTCAAACGCTAATAAGAAATCTTTCAGAAAACTTCAGTGGCTTTCTTGTGTAACTTTTCTGCTGTTTTCCAAAGAACATGAAGTCTTGTTGTAAAACAGTTGAGGGGAGTACCGTTTGAAAGTTGTTTATCTGCTGTATTGAGGTTTGTTTTACAGCTTCACATGCTTAATGTGTTTGACTCTTTCCTTTTTCACCAGCAAAAGTTTAATCACAATGAAACAGGGAGAACAAACGAAAATCCTCCAGAATGGTTTACTAGCTACTTGGAAACAGTAAGTGTCTTTTCTTCTGAATTTTGGTATTTATAAAGGACTACATAAGAGGTTATGGGAAGAAGATATCTGTAATGCCTAGGAATATATCTGATCACAGGTATATAGTTAGATATGTACCTGGTACTTGTGATCAGAGCTTTAAATGGCATTTGGGCATCTAATCACACTATCGTAGTGAAATTACTTGTCCTGCAATGATAATCCAGATGCTACTATATTTTTACAGTTCTGATGTTACTGTTTTTTTTAAAAAATGATACGTGCCACTTGTCAAAACTAGGTTGTTTGGTTTATGCATTTAATTGGTTTAAGTATAATTTTAACTGTCATAGTTACTATAATCTTTGGGGAGGAAAAAAAGTTTAGACATTAGTCCATTTAGTGCTTTAGAACTTCTATGATAGAATCCTTGTTGCACTCCACAGTCATAGGAACTTCAGGGTAATCATCATGACATAGAGCGTGAAATATGGTGTTGCTGTTGAAGAGTCTTGTTCAACCAGTTTCAGTGGGGTAACGCTTAGGGTTTCCTGAGATTCGGAGCAGAGTGTTTGACCTTACTTTACTTGATAGTTCAGCTTAAGAAAACACTTCCAAGAGATCAGCGAATATAACCTATAGATTATTAAGGTGTAGCCGTTAAATTGATTATTGCTTATTACCTGCTCAAAACAATGAGAAGCAGACAGCTAGGAGTGATAAGAATTAATCAGCCAGTGACTTCATGAAACTTAAAGACACGGTGATGTAACAGTAGATGCATTGATGTTTCAGCTTTTTTCGAGTTTACCCTTCCTTTGTCACCTCCTTATATAATCTAAAGATCTTTTGTGTATTGAAATACTAAACAGTCTTATTTGAAGCTCATCTGGTGGAGAAAATCAGGAGTTAAAGATGGACAGACTCTAGAAGGGTGTGTTAGGAGTCGCATTAATTGTCTTAGATTTATTTCCTTTGCTTTATGCAAGGCTATGGGATAACCCCACAACTTACATTGTAAGCATGAGTATATGATTTTTAGTTTGCCTTGTTTAAAACCAATGGGCTGGTATTTTCTAAAATAAATCCTCTTTGAGGAATGTGATGCTGCTTCAAATTGATCTGGAATGTGAGTTGCAGAGGTGAGTGAATTCTGAACTGCTTTATGATTTGTGGGTTGGGAGATTTGGGGCAGTGTAATCCAACTTTTTTGAAGGTGCTTAGGTTGCTCCAATTCATGACTTTCTTCTTCAGTTCAGGGAGCAAGTGGTGAAGGAAACTGTTGAGCAACTGGAACAGAAGCTATATGAGAAGCTTGTTCATCACAATCAGGCTCCAGACTTCCTTGAGAGCTCTATTACAGCAGCACCTCCAGCTTCAGAGACCCAACCAGGGAATGGGAACCAGTGTGACTGGCTAATCTCCTGCTGCAACTGTCAGGCCCGAATCGTTGGAGTTCGCTACCAGTGCAGGTAGGATATGATGAGTAATGGGTATGTGGAATGGAAAACTCAGTGTGGTGTGTGTGAATGAGAGTTTCAAAAGACATCTTAGCATCACAGACTTCCATTTTGCTAATCTTCAGCATGGTGTACGCTTCAGGACCTTTAGTATGTCTCTCATAAACAGCTTATGTTGTCTGTTCTTGTGAACAGTCCTTACCTGCATAAGAGCGAGATTAATACTGTTTTGAAAAAAAAAAACAAAACACAATCATTAAAACAATGTAAAAGAACTTTTGTTTTTCACAAGCACTGTTAGACTTTCTTTGCATATGGCATGTAGTAACCGTAAAGGAAAATGTTTGGCTGAGTTAAACAAAAATGCAAAACTTATATCCACTGTCTATTTAAAAAGTTTTTTCCTTCTGACAGTCAATGAGTTTAAAATGAAGTCATCCTTTTCATTTGTTTAAAATGAGCTCCCTGTCAGTTTGTTAATAATATAAAACATGTTTTGACAAGTGTCTTAAGTGAGGTTTTAATTTGAGTGAGGCAGTTGCTTTTGTAGGTAAGCATTTTAGGACTGGGCAAGAGCAGTGAATGGAATGCCAGTAGAGGTTTTCCTGTGGATGTTTATTTTTCTCATTGGCATGAGCTGGCAATCTGTTTTACCAGTCCTGTTCCTGCAAGAGCAATCTCTTTTGCATCCTGAAAACTTCAGCTGCCTTATCCTTTGTATTTTCACAGGTAGAATGCTGTTTCTGGCATTTGAGTTCAGTATAAAGTCTTGTTCTTTATAGCAACAATTGTCAGTAGCTCATGCTAAAGGAAGTGTCAGGCTTTTCATTGCTCATTGAAGAAGGAAGTGGGAACTGTCTTACAGCTCTTTAAAGAAGAGATACTGATCTAGATGTTCCTGATATTGATGTATAAGTGTATAAGCAGCTTCTGTTTCACTTGTTAACTGCTTAAAATGATAGTTGGATACTGAGTTCGTTTCTCAGGAGAAATGTAAGGATTAGTTATCCTTAAGTGTCTCTCTATATTGTATTCTTTGCCTCTCAGTAACCTACTTTTACTGCTTTGCAGCCTTTGTCCAGCCTACAACATTTGTGAACAGTGTGAAGCAGGGACATATGCTCACGATCCTAATCATGTCTTGTTAAAGCTACGAAGACCTATACTGTGTATTGCTGAGAACTACAACCTTGCACAGTTTTCACCTCGCCTGCCTGCTACTTTGGAGCAAGTTAGGTAAATGGTGGCACCTGTCAACACCTGATAAGGCTATCCTGGTAACAAAGTGGAAAAACTTGTCTTGGGGCTGATGTTCAGCTTTTTATGAATTTAGATTTAGAGATAACAGGAAATGGAAATAATACTCTGGAACTGTAGTGCAAGTAGCTTAAAAATAGCTCTTTACTTACAAATGGCCTCAGAGAAATATCTTCCTGGACCTTTGATAACAAAGTAGGAAAGATAGGATTTTGTTTCATAAGTGGGTGGTAGACATGGAGAGCTTGCTTTTTCTTTGTGCATGTTCTAATCTGTCTTTACCCTCTTGCTGAGGCAATTCTAAATGTCTTCACCAGCAACTGTGAAGTTGTTCTTTTAAAGTCATCTGGTATTCAGCCTAGAAATGTGAGGCATTCCATGAAACGTTCCCTTTGAGACTAGGACTGTGTTGGCTAAAGCTGCGTTCTAATCAGTTTAATAAGGTAGTTCCCTCTCTCTGCAGGCTCCAGAAACAGATGGACAAAAGATTTCTGAAGGCAGAAAAGCAGAGATTACGAGCAGAGAAGAAACAGCGAAAGGCAGAGGTCCGAGAGCTCAAAAAGCAGCTGAAATTGCACAGGAAAATTCATCTGTGGAACTCTGTCCATGTGTTGGAAACCAGTGGCTCACCTACTCTGAAGTCTGAGAGTCTCCAACCCAGTACCTTACTGTAAGGGATGTTGGTAGCTGAGCATTTCTTAGTTGCAGTGTCTGGCCTTCTGTGATGAGACCAAGTTTTATGAAATCAGTTGCTTATTTGAAGTATTATTTGTGATTGGACCCTGTGAGGATTTAGTCTAAACTGAATTTGCAAAGTGGAGTGTTTTCTTTTTGACGAGAGTATCAGAAGAAAAAAAAAAAAGCAAAGCAACTGATCATTGTTACCAGAAACTTGAACAGATTTATGAGGAAGAAAAATAGCTGCCATTGTATATACATGTATGCACATGCAGTATAAATTAATGTTGCAGCCAGTTTTTAAAAGTCTTATCTTCCTGTTGTCTTAATTGCCTCTTTATAGTTAAGTAAATTCTGTGTGCCTGTATTCAGTGCCCTTTTTATGTAAACTTAGGATGAGGCTCATTAGACAGCAGCTGTTCAGGCAAGGCTAACGACTTTGCATTTTTGAGTCACTTCAGTTTTATGAATGTGCAGGTATAAAAACTTCCAAGTTTAGTTTCTTTCATTCATCCCTTCTATTTAGGGCATTTGAGAGTCAATTAGTTACTTCGATTTGTGGGGAGCTTAAAATAGCTATTACTGCTTCCTTCTGGCTGAACAGAAATATTACGGGAAGAAAACCACTGCTAATTTAGGTCTGAATTTCTTTCTTTGTCTTTTAAGGTTGACAGTAATATGAGCTGCTTCACCAATCCCCTCTCAGTGCACCTAACTAGCAGTAGAGCTCTTGTTCTTGTTTTTGAGGCCCTTTTAGGCAAAAACTGGTATCTTGCTGAGAAGGTAATGTTGCTGGTAAGGCCAAATAAAAGACACCAGCACTGGACTGTAGCAGTCCTTAATTCAGCATCAGAAAGATGGTGACTATCTTCTTCAACAGAGTAGCGTTGCCCAAAGTGCTGTAATACTAAATCAAATCAGCTGAAGAACGGTGAACCTTTCTCTTTAAACCTGGGTGCTGTAATTATAATAGATATTTTTTTCCAAACTAGCAAATCTTGTTTTGTTATGTTTCCTTTTTCATTAAGCTAAGGAAAGCACACTGTGTTGTTTAGGCTTAAGATGAGCCCAGTACTAAAATGTTAGTTTTGAAAAACTTACAGGAAAAAAAACTTTAAGTAGCCTCTTCCATTTTAGCCAGTGAAATAGCAGCTGAGTGACTTCCTCAGTTCTGTTTTTTTTTTTCCCTGAATCCCAGGAGTCCTAGTCAACCTGTCCAAGCAATTGTCCCAACACTAAGTGCAGTATTTGTGGATGAGAATTTGCCAGATGGGACTCGCTTGCAGCCGGGAACAAAGTTTATCAAACACTGGCGAATGAAAAATACTGGCAATGTGGAATGGGGCTCAGACACAAAGGTATCTTTCCTTTGCTGTTACTTTTATGCATTAAAATAGTTCTAGAAGACTAAGTATTTATACGCATTAGGAATTTGAATTCTTTCTAAGCACCTGTTTAGGGTTTATTTTGGCCAGTTAATTTATTAACTGGGAATTCTAGGGCATTAATCTGTCTAGGTACTCCTTAAAACTACAGAGGATAGGAGGGAAGCAGTTGATATAAAGATCACTGTTACTGTCTTCTAGTGCTGTTCTAATGTAATAAGGTGTGTTGCACTTCTGACACGTAAAAGCTTTTCTTTGGGTGCTGACTGAGTTCCTGTTTAAACATAAACATTTTTCTGGTGATAGACTAAAAACCTTGACTAGCAGCCCCTTTTCTCTGTCTCACATCTGTGCAAGGCCTTTCAGCAGAAGAACTTGGAATGTTCTTTACTCCATACAGATCACAAAGAAACAAGCAAAGTTAACTTTTGCTTTTTCTGATGTATATTTCAGCTGAAACTTATGTGGGGAAATTTGACCTTGGCATCTTCTGAAAAAAAGGATGTGTTGGTTCCAGCCCTTCCATCAGGACAAGTAGGAACTGTTTCAGTTGAGTTTGTGGCTCCTAATATAGAAGGAACATACACCTCTCACTGGAGACTGTCACATAGAGGGGAACAGTTTGGGCCTAGGATCTGGTGCAGTATTGTTGTGGATCCCTCCCCAGCTACTGACTCTTTAGAAAGCAATTGGAAGGACTCTGATTCCAATCAAAAAGATAAATCTTCTAGTAACAAACAGGCAAGTAATGCATACGGTTTTGAGGGCAGCTGTGAATTGCTTAGTAGATTGAGCAATATATATTGTTCTCTGCAATGACATAGTGTTCCTAACTGTATTGATCTCTTGGGGATTCCTTTAGTTGTTTTTTTTCTTCTGATTTTATTCTTAGTAGGGAAGAGAAACAACTTCTCTTGCAGTTATAAGCTCTGAAATGGCTGACAGACGTGGGATAAGTTAACAGCTTGTTTCAGCTACTTGTTCTTTGGTCAAAATTAAATGTTACAGGCCCTTTTTGTGTTAAATCTTGTCCTTTTGGCTCTAAAATGAGCTGAATTAAATATTTTTCAAGTTCCTTTTGGTGTTCTTATACGCGGTACTTAGGCTTTGGATTTTATTGAACTTTTATTTGCTGCCTGCCTAAGATGTTTTGGGGACTTCTTTTTTTTGGCCTTTTCAGGATGCTTCCTTGAAGACAGAAGGCGATGCTCAAGTGATGGGTGAAATTGTGGAACAGGCTGAGATACCCCTGCCAACTCTTCCTTTGAAGATGAAAAATCTGCCAAGCGAGAGAGAATTTTATATCCCATCTGTGGATCTCCTCACTGCACAGGTAAAAATGTTAGCAAGTCATGTAGACATCAGACAAACCACCTTGGATTTCATATCTAGGTACATAGACATCCATAAGAAAAAAATAGCTTCTGAGCTCTAAAATAGCCACTTCTATTTTCAGGAAGAATATACTGCATTTTATATAGCAGAGCTATTTCCCTGAATTAGGATGGGGGATTGCCGCTGGAAGGTTATGTGCAGGACAGACTAAGATTCTCTGTAGTCACAGGATTGGGTCTTTCTCTGACCTCTAACAAGGGAGTACCTAGGTTTCCCTCTTGCTGCCTTCATTTGTGTACTGCATTCTATAAAGTGGGGATGGCCTTTGTGGGAAAACGTCCCCTGCCTGAGATAATGCCAAGTAACTAACAAAATGGAGTAGACCTTTTTGTAAGATATTGGGACCTAATGCTGGGGAGTACCATGTAGGATTCCAGTTTAGGGTTCGTTGATGAAAACTGTGTGGGGTTTCTTTCTGTAGGATTTACTGTCCTTTGAACTATTGGATATCAATATTGTGCAGGAACTGGAGCGAGTGCCACACAACACTCCTGTTGGTAAGGATTTTTGATACTCTGGTGTGCTATCTCTAGCTTTCTAAGCTGCTAAATTTACCCAATGAAAAGGTTTTCTGTGCAAAAAGTTTTGCTCTTCTGGCTAGAGGGTCTTCCCAGCTCCCATGTCTTTCCATTTTAATTCTTTCTGCAGCCCTAGAGGAGGTACCTGATAGTCCTTTGTAATTTTCAGTCTTAACTTCTTTCCATCTCCACACACTCAAGGCCGTAAGATTCCAGGCATTACAGAAGGCTGTCACTTTCTCTGCTCAACTAGTGCCAGTGTCATGCAAAGCTAATTCTGTTTCACCAAAGTATTTTGTAAGATACCTGGGCTTCAGTCTTGGAAGAACATCCTTTAAGGAAAAGATAACTTCTTAAAAGGCTGCCTCTTGGAGGAAGGAAGCTTCTTATTTTAATGCTAATTATCTTTGCTACTTTTGTTTTTCAGACATGACTCCATGCATGTCCCCTTTGCCACATGATAGCCCCCTGGTGGAGAAACCTGGCTTAGGTCAGATCGAGGAGGAGAACGAGGGAAGTGGATTTAAACCAGTGTCTGGTAAGCAGTAATCACCAGGAGCTTGGGGAACAGGGAGGAGGTATTATCAAGTCTGACTGGGCAGAAGTGATGTTTTATTGAGTTCTAACTCCTGTTGTTCCCTTTCTGTGGAAAATCAAACAGTAGTTTGGCTTATAAACCTGTAGCATGGCACTGCTTTGATTGTGGATGTTGGAGTGTAATATATCTGAAATTCAGAAATGGAAAACTTCTGATTTTTTTTCTGCCTAGTAGAATTGTTGGGAGAATTAAGAATTTACCCCTTATAGACTAGATTATACTGAAACGTTCTAGGTGTTGTCCCCATACTTCTCAATCATTTTCACATTCAACAGAAGTGAAAGATTTTGGAATTCATTTTTAAGGAGGAATCAACACACAAAATCAGCATTAGTCTTGGATAGCTTACAAATTCTTCTCATACTTGCGATTCCTTGTGGTCATGTTAAAATAATCTGTCTCCTTTTCAAATGAATAACTGAGGTCTGCTTTCCTACAGGTGCTTGCATGGTGAAAATTAAAGGTGAACATCCACTGAACCAGGAGGAAGGGGAAGAAGACATGAGCGGGACTCAGTTTGTCTGCGAAACTGTAATTCGCTCTCTTACCCTGGATGCTGCTCCTGACCATAAGCCCCCACAAAAAAAGAAAGTGATAAAGAGTGAGTACTGCTTTTGCTGGCTTCTGTGGCTTTACTTTCTTTGCACTCAGACACTGGCCACAAATTGCTTTGCACTGCAGGTGGTGATATCTTTTTAACTGTTTTTCTTGATTGTTGTATTAGATTCTTTGCAAACACTGCAAGACACCTTCACTTGTAATGTGCTAAGTGAAGAATCTCCTAGGATAAAAACTAATGCTGCTTCTAAAAAGGAACCAAAGATCTGTCAGTCAGAGGCGATGACAGAAAATGGCAGTGGTAAGTGAAGTCTGAATTTAAAGCGAAACTGTAACAGGCTACAAAAAAAGCTGTAAAAAGATCTCTGCTATTCTAAGAAATCGAATACTGCAAGAACGATTCTCTTGATGTATCAGAAAATTGGTTTCAATACACTGAACAAGCAGCTATTAAGAGTTGTTTCTTTTTTAAAAAGAAGTGATATTGAGACATAATGGTTCCAATCAAGTATTCAGATAAGTGCTCAAAGACTAAGCACGGCTGGTGCTTTCCATATTTTGTGCATGTAGCTTAAAGGCTGTGCTTTGAACTCCATCCAACACATATAATTTAGGAGCTGAAAACTGTTCTTAGTGTATCTGTTATTCCTGTTGAATTATGCCTACACTTACCAGTAAAATCTGTTGCTCTTTCACACTATACCCTCAAACCTATACCAAGAGATCAAGAAAACCAGACAGTTAACATTGCTAGCAAAGATTTACAGTTATTTCTGAGTAGTTGCATTTTACATCTGTGACAGCACTGCTTTTGCTGTTATCCAGGCAAATTGGACAAATTTAATATGCTTTATTCTTTCTGCTCCTGTTAGGGGAACTTCTGTTTTCTGAGAAAGTAAACCCTTGTAGCAGCACTGGTGACTCTGGTGATGAAGATGAAGGTGATGATAAAGATGATGTACAAAGTCAAGGCTCTTCTGCTTCATCAGAGGATTATATTATTATTCTCCCTGAGTGCTTTGATACCAGTCGTCCTTTAGGGGAGTCCATGTATAGTTCGGCTCTTTCTCAGCCCAGCCTAGAAAAGAGCGGAGAACCAGAAACAGGAGCAGGGCCAGATGAGGGAAGTCAGCCAGAGATGCACAGCATCGGTGATACTTCGACAGCATCACAAACGCTGCCTGTAGTACCATCGACCACAGAGACCACGGACACCTTACCCCAGACAGAAAGGTATGCTTCTCAGAACAAAGCCATTATGTTAATTGCTGCAAGCTTAGCAGGGTGTTGCACATGAATTCAATGTTCAAATAGAACTGGTTGCAACAAAATCAGTGTTGTAGGTGATGGAGTGAATGTCCTATATCCTATAACTCTTTATAAAACCTTATGCGCTTAGCTAATCAGTGAGAGTAGGGAAGGGAAGAAGGGAACCCATGAAGATTTTCCTTTTGCCTATAGATCTTGACTTGCCTGCATGTGTATGTGTAGAATGAAAGTGGAAAAAGTATTTTATTTTTTTTTTGCCTTATGTTCTCAGGAATCTTGCATCTCTTCAGAATTGTATCTTCCAAGAACCAAATGTATCGGCTCCAGAGAATGTCTCTTCCACTCCTCACAATCAAATAAGAGAAGGTATTGACAGTACTGACTGAAGGGTGCATACGTAGTTATCTCCTATTCCTTACACCTACGGCTGGATTTGGTGTCTTGTTATTCTAGAGGAGAGCAGAAACCTAGCCAAGTAATAATGTTTAGTTCTTTCTGGGTGTTTAAAATTTTACTATACAGAAGATTTGTGGAAAGCAATACAGCTTTCTGAATCCAGGTGAGAAGAGCATTTATTAGAAATGGTAGGAGGGTACTCAGAAGCGTTTGCATAAATATGGAAGATTACTTTGCTCTGGAATTAGAGCCTTGTGTATAAGCTATTGTTACAGTTATCTTGAGCTCAGACAGCAGTTCATCTCATGGTGAAGTAGATAACCACTGATTAGTAATCAGCCAAATGATTCCTGGAATTCTTTTGATAGTCAGGAATGTGATGAGAATCTTGCATACCTAGTTTGCATCTGGATCACTAAACTTGAAAGTATTAACTTGGACTGAGTCCCACTCCTTTCCATTTACGTACGTGTTGCAGCTCTTCAGCTTTTCACTTACTGTCCGTGTTGATGCAGTATCTCTTCTTCCAGAACCTAGTGGTGAAGACAGTCATGGTCCAGGATCTTCTGGATTTCTAACAAGAAACCAGAAGTTCTCAGAATACCCAAGGTAATGAAACAGAAACTGTGACTTCACAAACACCATTTATTCTGTGGCTCTTCTTTTAAGATTAAGTGACTAGGAGTCAATGGAAGCCAGTAGCTGTAGCCTGGATGGATGTGTCACAACTTCCACATACAGATACATTCCTCTGGGTGACAGTACTTCATTCCTTTCAGTCATGTTATGGAAAATAGGCTAACATAACTTTAGCATAAAAAGTTTATCAGAAAGTGTCAAGAAAGAAGCAGTGACTTTCCCAGATGGCTTGATTCCTGGATGGTTGGGATTCCTTTGGATAATGGGTTGTTCTCTGACAAGAATTCAGTCTCAGTTAGCCAACTAATGGGGAGAGAGACTTGCATTTCAAAACAAAACAAACACGTGGCTTTGACACCTAAAGTAGTATCTTCTCTGCAGACACCCACAAGGAAGCAGTATTGCAGGAGAACTAGTTAAAGGAGCTCTATCGGTTGCCGCCTCGGCCTACAAAGCATTATTTGCTGGACCACCCATTACAGAACAGGTAAGTGTCTTTTTTTCCTGTATATTCTGTGAATTTTACACCTACGCTACAAGTTTTAAGGTTGGAATTTTGTATGTTTTATGAATGCATCAACATTTCGTATAGGATATTTTGCAATGCACTGCTAGAATAGTAAAACGTTAAGCTTTATGGCATCTCTTTGAAGTATGCTGCTTCACCAGCTGATAGGGAAATCCATGCTGTGGGGATGAAGTATCTCTTAAAGCATCACGCAAAAGCATAATTCACCGTTATAAGCGAACAATGGAAGTGAATACCAACAGCTTAATTGCAGACAAAGGGCCTTGGTGCCTTAATTATATTTTGGTTTAATGCAGGAGCACTGATTGAAATGTGAAAAATAAGATACTAAATGATCTGTTCATATCTTTTGGTTTTGGCAGCCTGCAGCTACAGAAGAGCACACTGCCGCTCTTCTATCCAGTCTGTGCGAGATGGGATTCTGTGACAGGCAGTTAAACCTGCGACTGCTGAAGAAACACAACAATAACATGGTTCAAGTGGTAACCGAATTGCTTCAGATCAGTAACAGTGACTGGTACAGCAGTAGGTGCTGAACCTTCCTGGTGGAGCGATGAATCACCTTAATTGAGCAAACTCTCATTAAACACTGCAACAGTAGCAGGCTGTTCCTCAGCTGTGTTCTGTTTGGGGGTGTAGATAAAAACTTTAGCTTTACTTTGAGCTTTTGACTTCTTTTTCTTTCATGGAAATGTCAAACTGCTTGTCACAGCATTTTATGAATTGGAGACCAGAATTCCAACTATACTGTGGACCTCCTGGTGAAATGAGTGGTCTTGAAGTCTGTCATTTTATACTGGATCCTTTTTATCTGGGAATTGTAGACTACGACTTAAACTTGCACCCAGATGAGAACTTCCCCTTTTACTGTACGTAGAATACTTTAGGCAGCTGGGGCTCTTGTTTTGTTGACTTTTAACAAACTTTGGACTAAGAAACAATGTAAAATGTTTCTGTAAAATGTAGTCTTGCCTGAATTACAAGAGATACCCACAAAGAGGAAGCTATTTCTTCTTATATAACTTAGTAACTGACCTTTGTCCAATGCATGATAGTAATGTAACAGATTTAAATCTTACAAGTCATTCTTAGAAAAAAAAAAAGATTGCTTATATTGAAATTAGTCTTGAACCATCAATTTTCAAACAGTCTGAAATCACAACCACTGTTAATTTAAACTGACATTTACCAGGAAAGTCATTGTTTCTTATAGCAGAATAAAGCATGAGAGTGATTTTTACCATTGAACCATCTCTAGTAATAATGCAAAACGTATCTCTAACAGAAAATACAGCCTATGTAAAAATACTTGGTTAGAGATGGATTTGTAAATGTGGGAAGGGCCTTTCTAAGAACATTTAGAGGTTCCTCATAGAAACATTAAACTTGACCTCTATCTTCTTTTCAATATAGTCCAAACCTCTTAACCTGTTAATACCACACAGAAGAACTGAAGAATGTGTAAAAAGATACGAATTGAAGTACAAATTCTGGTAATGTTTGAGAATGGGAAGAATGCCTGAGGTAGGGATTGTGTGACTTTTTATACTTTGAAAAAAATTAGTAACTTAAGCAGCGTGAAGTGTACGGTCTCCTGTGATGGTTCTAGCTGTGTTTCCATAGACACATCTGCAGGACTCACTTTCTCACAAGATTTTGCTTTACATACCCATACTTAATTTGAAATTTAAGAATTCCCTTTTAAGTATGCCAAGAGGAGATTTGATTCTGAAGAATCACAAGAAACCAGCAACATACACTGCTGTGCAGTGGTGTATCCTTAGGTAACAGTTCAGAGTTCAGTCCTCTGAAAGTGACAGCAGTGTTGGCTACGTTCTTTTTGAGCAAACTTTCTTGCTGCAGGAAGAGACCATTGATAGTAAAATATTTATATTATTGCTGCTTCAAAATAAGGTGTTTCTGTTTTGACGCAATGTAGCTGAAGCAGTTATCAGTATTGTGACTGACCAGGTGATTGGTAGTGAAGTTTCTTTTTCAAAAGACATAATACCCTCAGAGATAAGATACCATTAAAATAAATGAAGAAAAAAATGTATCATACTGTTCCTGTTTTAAACCTATTTTTATAGATTGTGGAAGATATACTCCTAAATGTTTATTTTGAAATACAGTAGGACTATTTTGCAGTGTGTTTCCCATCTGTCTGTACCCCAGTGCAACTGTCTGCTGTGGACCAGATAAAGATCTTTCTGTAACTTGAAACTACTGGATTTTCCAACCGTAACTTACACATACTGTTTTGAGTACCTTTGGCTTATGCTTACTATCGAATGAGGAGGAGGAAAGGACATGGATGAAGTGCAGTAGCTGGTGAAATTCCTAAGCCTGGTGTGGTTGTCTGCTTTGATCTGGAATGCCCAGCAGGACGTTTGTTATTTCTGTGTGTACCTTTATACTTAGGATTTTAATGTATTCTGTAAATTAACAAAACACTAAAATGTATGAGGAAAAAACACTTCATTGCAGATTGAAATGTGAAGTGTGAAATGCTGTTTTCCTTAGGTTACTTTTTACTAGGGTTTAGATAATGTATGCTCAGGCTTAAGATGTATTTCTGTTGGCTTTGTATATTTTGTTAATGGATGCATGGTATAATTTATAATATATTCTATAGCGCAAAATGTGACCTCTGTATCTTATTTAGGATGAGCATTTTAAAGTCAACTGTCTTGGGGAGGGGGAGGAAAGGGGAGGAGGGCGGAAGACCACCTCTTTCCTCTCTCCTTACAATAAAGCTCTTTATCTGGCTGGCTCTCATCGGGCTTTCCACAAGCAGCAGCTCTGGATGGAGCTCTCAGTCTCGGCTGTGGCCATCCAGGGCTGTTCCCCTCTGTCCCAGCTGCTCACTCCCCCGTGGCAGCACCAGGGCCCCAGCTGGACGGCCGCCCCCGCTTCCCTTCCGGGGAGGAACACAGCCCGCCCCGCGGTGCTTTCAGTTCCGCTTCTCTGGGCTCAGCAGCCACCCGTGGTGGGCGACCGGTAAGCGGGGTGGCTGGAGGGACCCCACGCAGCTCCAGCCCCAGGGTTGGGTGCTTGGGGCTGCTGCGGGGGGGTGTGGGGCCGGGCCTAGAGAAGCCCACTCAGAACAGTGGGGCTGGGGCTGGCCATGGCAGGGGCAGTTGGGCCTGCAGGAGCCCGTCGTGCCCCTGTGGTGGTTCAAGGTGTAGGGTCCCGGTCCTTCTCAAAGCTGGCCTCTGTTGGTTACCTTCCACTGCCCCTGGCAGACCTCAGGACCATCCCTGAGGGCACTGCTGTGTGGGGCAGGGTGTGTGGCTTAGAGCAGACCCAGAGGGCTGCCTGGGGGCAGTACCTGATAGAGGTGAACTTCTCCACCTGCTGCAGCTTGCACTTGGTCTCTGATACACACAAGTGAGTCTTTTCCCGGCTCCCATGGTTGTTTTTCACAGCTCTGTGAAAAATCTGTTACTCCTCCTCACTGCTTGTTTCTGAGAAGCTGGTAAACATTAACTAAGAGTTTAGAGAAGCTGCAGCTTTACTTCCTGGGGCGTTCAAGAGACTGCCGAGATAGGGACTGCGTTACAATGGTAACCAGGACCTTTCCCTTTCTGTGTTAGGGAAACCCAAATCCTTCAGGTGTCCTCATCCTTCTCTTTTACCCCACCCCCTTGCAGCACACAGTTACCTGTCTTGCAGAACCTCCTCAAGTTTAGGGGGTAGAAGGCTGTGGAAGGTTCCTCTGTGGCTCTGCAGGGCTGCAGCCATGTCCTGCTCCTGGTTAAATGAGATCCTGATTCTTCCTTTGTCAGCTATGAAAGGAACAGCTGCCCCTGGAATCAGCTCTCAGATATGCTCTGGTTTCTGGGCTGAGCGATAAACCCCCTGTGATTCTATTCACTGACTCTGGTGGTTCTCCACTAGCAGGTAGTGATATTTCCTCCCTGGTATGTTTTGTAATAGAGCCCTGAGGGGTTATTCACTCGAAGCCTCTGTATCATCTGGGCAAATGAAGAGGCTGCTGTTTATCAAAGCTAAGCATCCTACCTCTGAGTCGCTAAACCAGACTGCCTACAGCAAAGATCGTAACCAGTAGAAAACTGGGTTTGAGTGATGCCTTTTGTGATGAAGATGCATCTTTTTCTCTGCTTGGTATCGTTAATGCTGTTGAGAGGATTATTAGGAGCTGAGGAATTAATTATCAGAAGCCTGGGAAAATGAGTTCAGCTGCCACTTTAACTTTTAAAGATAACATAAGGCTACGGAATCTGAAGATAGTTTGTTTTTACATTGTTTGAGTACTATTTGATTTTACTCGGGCTAGATTAGGACTGCCAAGGGGACACAGGTGAGTAAAGACTAGGCAAGAACTCAAGAGTTTGACTTCTGAGCTATGTTGTTACCTTAAAATGTTCAGGTGCTTTGAGTCAGCATTCCACTCTTCTTACCAAATACCATGAGATGAAGAATCTGGCATGTTTGTAAGTGGCATCCTCAGACTTCTTCCTGCAACTAGAGTGTCTAGAAGATTCTATATTTAAAAGATAGAGTAACTCATCTTTTAAAGCAACTTCAGAGCTGTGCTTTAGGGAACTTACCAAATGTTGTAAATGGCATGATACTCGTGATCTCCTACTATAAACTCTAACTGTGCTGCTCTTGTAAATTGATTTACCCAGACAATATTCTAATGCGTGTTTTTGTGTTGGATACAGAATTCTTCCTTCAGCCATGGGTGGAAAAGTTTCACAGTTCTGGAAAACATCTGACCAAAAGGAGAGTGAAGGGAAGCTGATCTTACCTGGGCAACTGGATGCTGAAGATGAAATTGCCAATTACGCGAGCATCAACGGAGGAGATTCTGCTATACCCTGCATGCCTGGTACAGGCATCTTACGTCGAAGCTGTGTCAATTGCCCAACATGCCAGGGAACAGGAAGGATCCCCAGGGGTATGTAATTCTTCTGCATGCTGCCTCTGTGTCTTTAGAGACTTCTGAGGTAGGTATGTGTCTCTGCCAAAAGACCTCGGCTGAACCATTTCCTCTTTATTGTATCCAGTCCTGTAGGAGTGTGGTATCTCTGGTTCACCAGTGACTTCCATGGGTGCCCCTACTGGGGGAGAATGGGGCGGGAAAGCAGATAGTGCTGCTTTTAGATAATTATTTGAAGCCTGTTAAGGAGGAGTTGTTTCAGTTCCAAGCTGGAAATGCCCAAACTTAACTCTTAATTACATCACCTTTGCCTTCTAAATTGGACCTGTAAGCACGGACAGACCTTAAGCTGCAATGCAGTTTGCTTTATTCACTTGTGTGGTCTCTGATCTGCTGCTGCCTCTTTCAGAGCAAGAGGAGCAGCTGGTGGCACTGATTCCATATGGTGACCAGAGGCTGAAGCCCAGACGAACGTAAGTCCTACTAAATGAATCCATTTTCTCGTCTTTTGAATGTTTGTTCTGTGTGCAGAGGGAAGTGTCAGTCTTCTGGGTGTTTTGCTGTTTGTATTCTGGCTTGCGGTAAGTTTAGTGTTCGCAGTTTCTTCAGCAATAGGTGTTGGACAGTCTTCTGTGTGAGAGGAATTGCCCAGTTGTTGGGGATCTCCAGTAATTTCTGCTCTAATTCAGCATGCCACTGTGTGGGACTCCATCCTGTTTCTGCTGTGGTGTGGGAGCTGGCAAAGTTCTGTTTTCTGGTATTCCTCTTGTCCCCTGGCTTTCAGCTGGAGCAGGGCTGCAGGTATTTGTGACAAGGGTGACAAACCATGAGTGACTGTGGCCTTGGTGGTATTTTGCAGGAAACTCTACGTATGTCTTGCTGTGACAATCTGCCTGCTGATGACATCTCTCAGCATCTTCTTCCTGTTTCCTCGCTCCATTACTGTGCTGCCTGCAGGGTTGAATGCCTCCTCCATTGGTTTTGATGTCAATACCACCAGTATATACCTCAACATGACAGTAAGTGCTCACTCAGCTCTCAATCAAACAGATTTGAAGGGCTCCCTGCTCATCTCCTGTGCTGCTCCATGTAGGCTGGCTAACCGATGGCTGGCTGCGTCAGTCTCGTCAACTCCTGCCATTTCAGTTTAATCTCAGGCTGCTTGGAAGCAATATTAGGAGTATGTTGCAGCATCAGAGGTGTGGCTGCATGTGAGCAGGTCACAAATAAGTGGCCAAAGGGGGCTGCCTAGAAGGAGCACTGTGGTTAATCCTTTTTCTTTTGCATCCTTGAGCTTTTTGGCTGTACCCCTTCGGCTATCATGGGAGACACTGCAGCAGATACACCTTTGTGGCCAGGCTGAGTGTGTTTCTGGTGTCTTGAGAAGAGACTGTGTGGTCCTGTGCTGCTGCTGTAAGACTGTAACAGGAATACATTGGAAGCTACTTTGCAACAATAGCCCCTGGCCCTGCTACAGGGTGGTTTTTGTCTTCTTTCTCTCCTCAGAATGTGCTGAACGTAACTAACAGCAACTTCTACCTGGTCACTGCTGTGCAACTAGACATTGAGATTTTGCACCAATCCCTGGTAGTAGGGAAGACCACTGTGAAAACTCTGCTGAACATCAGCCCTTTGCAGAGCGGCCAGGTAAGCTCAGGTGTTCCTTGCATTTCCTTCTAAACTAACCTGGATGTCCTAGACAGGGAGGTGCTTTTTGCATACTTGACCTACTCCTTCGTCATATACCTCCCAAATGCTCAAAGTCCCTCGACATGTAGCTTCCTATGTCCCACTTCCAGAAGGTGTGATCTAAGAATTTACCTGTTGCTGGGTTTGAAGCCGTACCAACTTCTGGCAAGGCGTATCTGTCTTGTTAGACAAGACGCTGGAGGGAACTCTTTGAGCACAGCTGATCCATCCTTACTGTGAGGATCATGCGTATGGCCTAGACGGCCTTTTTAAGGTCTTTTTGGACTGAATTTCTGATTAATTTTTTTACATACTGTTAATAATTGCATTGAGTTAGGCATTGAAATGCAGTTTAAGACACCTAATGACAGTCCAACTCTGGCTATTTTTAGTTTTTTTCAGTAGTATGCAAATGTAACTCTAGTTCTTGTTTCTTGCTCTCTTCAGATGTTTTATATGGTGGCCAGCATCATATCGGATGACAACACTTAGTGAGTAATTTGTAAAGACTTCTTCCTTTGACTACTAAGTAACCCTAGTGCTTGTAGGCTTTTCATGACTAGATTTCCTGTGCTGGTCCTGTCTGCAGTGAAGTAGAGCGAGTGCATTCTTTTCAGTTTACTGCGTGGAATCGATCCGGATAAAAGTTTGGCACGTTCATTTTAAACTTGTTTTCTATTCTCTGCTTAGTGTTGGCTCAGCAGTGTTGTTTTCCGTATGTTCTGATGAGGAAGCGATGATATCAGTTCAATATCTAGGTTATAAACTTTTAGCTTCTCACAAATGAGAGATTAGATGTACCTTATGTAAACTGCAGTTCTCCGCAAGTAACGAGCAGATTATGCAGAGTTCATGGTAACCAAAGCCTCTGTGCAGGCACGCCGTGCATTGCATATTTAGAGGACCTATGCTTACTAAATCCGCAGTTGTGTTATACTGGCAAAAACATCTTTCACTGGTGTAGAAAGAGCTGTGCTTGAAGAATTTTGCCTGCATAGCTATTGTCAGAATCATGCACAGAGATGTTTTTTAGAGAAGCAGAGGAACAGCGGAATAACTGAGGACGGGACGCATGGTGTGGGCAGCTCCTGTGAAATTAATTCTCTTTTCTCTTGCAGTAACATTTGCACCTGGACAAAAGTCAGAGTTCACAATGTTCTGCTGCATATACAGTAAGTGTTGCCTGGTTCAGAGCTGTAACTAACATTCATGTGAACTGCATTTCTTGGACACCCTTCAAAAGAAGGTCAGCCTGTCAGTGCTCTTTAAGACCAGAACTACCTTCAGTGCAAATATGCTGTTACCTAGATAGGTGTGCTGAGGTGTGGGGGGAGATAATTCTCCAAAGCCTTTGCTGCTGTGAGAAGTCCCTGGGATTCAGGCTTAATGTAAGCAGCAGTGACAGCTTGAGCTTCTGTTACACAGCAAGCAGGCCTGGCTGACTTCTGTCCATAATACTGATTGTAGCTGTGAAGTAGCTCTTTGGCCCAGAGCTGGAAGTGATGACTGGTTTGATTATGCCTGCCTTCCTGGGGCTGCTGGGGATCAGCCAGGGCTCTGTCTGGGTGTCTGAATGCAAATGTTACAACAGCAGGTGCTGAGAGCAAGACGGGAGAAAGCAGGCTCTTCTGTGTATTCTGTTGCCTGAGACAGCTCTTTAAACAAATGCAGTCTGAAAGATGCTTTCCCACTGCACCGTGTGAAATTGAGCTGAGGATATCTCCACTGCTGTGTTCTGGGGCTGTGTAATTGGGACCAAAGAGGACAGCAGTGGAAGCTCACCGCAGGACCTTTGCATTACGGGAAGTCTTATCTGGGACAATCACAAGTGCACCTCTGCTCTGCTTTTGCCTTGCAGGGGTACACTGACCTGCACGTACCTGTGTCACTCGGAGCAGGTGGCTTTTGAAGACTACCAGTATGTGGACTGCCGGGGGAACGCGACGTTACCTCACCCACTGTACCGCCGCCCACCATGACAGAGCCAGGCTGGCAGAGCTTTTGGGTGCTGGGTGTTCCATCACAAAGGCAAGTTGTAGGGAGACAAACTTGTGAGGCTTCTTCTCAATCCATGCCTTAAGCCAGGAGGCTTGGTGTTTGCTGGGCAAGGCTACCATCTCCCTCGTGAAGACGGTAACGTACTGGGACTGTACTGCCCACAGGTTGCAGCTTTTTTTCCTTCAGTTCCTTATCGTGGCTGACCCTTCAGCTGAGTGGCCAGAGCATGGGGTGTCACACTCTGCAACGTTTCACTGTTCCATCACAGGTGGTGTCCTGTTAGTCTAACTCTACTTGTTTCTTCCTTGCACCATTTTGTACTTAGGTCCTGAATTTAATAGTTCATAACTTGCAGAGGGACTGGGGTGAGACCTGGCTGGATCAGATCTATATCACTAGTGTCTGACACTTGCACAACCTGTTCCATGAGAGCAAGAAACAGGACTGATGTCTATCTCGTTTTCTTTTCTCTTAAAAAAATCACAACCTACTGCATATCGTACCAAAACACCATGAGAGTGACTCTGATACCCGCTGTTTGAGCTCTCTGGTGTAGGAGGCAAGAATGCAATGCCTTGGTTGTCTTTTTATACATAAATATATATTTTAAAATAAGATCATCCACTAGGTGTTCTGTAATGGGATCCGTTCCAGTGAGGAGAAAATGTGAAAGACTTGCTGTTTTCCAGCCAGTGGTATGTGGTAGCTGGTACCTGCTGTTTGTTGAGTTGCTTTCCTCTATGCTTTGCCACTGGGTGCTCTGAACATGAGCAAGCATGAGTGAGAAAAGCACAGTTTGCTCAAATGTCAGGAAACAGACCTCTTTTGTGTTTTAGTTTGTGCAAAGCTGCAGGACAACCCAACAGCCTTTTACAAGAACAGCCCTGGCAGCCTTCTGTGTGCTGACACCAGTATTCCCTACATCATGGATGAGTTAAATGTATGCCTCGGGTTCTAGTTTAGGTGCTCTTTGGTCAAATAGCCTGGGAGTTGTGGGACTAAAATTTTAACTCCACTGCTGAGCACTTTCTCTGCCCACTGGAGAGCAGAGCAAGGTCTCAGGTGCAGTCAGAAGAAAACCTCTGATCCTTTCTTCAAAACATGCTTCCCAAACACCTCTTACAGAGCTGTTGCAGTGTTGCTCCTCACTGTCTCATCACACTGAGCTGGTAACTAGTCGCCTTCCTCCCTCAAGCAGCTAAGTAATCCTGGAGTAATCAGCCAGTAATCCTGGAGTCTGGCACTACTGGCAACAGCATGTCTGCTGGCAAGAAACAGGACTTTGGCTATGGGAAAGGGCTCTAAGGAGAGAAGGACGGGACATGACAGAACCAGCGTGAATCAGGATGCCTCTGGGATGTGATGTTTTACTTAGGTGTTAGCTTTTACAGCTGAAGTTGGTGAAACTGCCCCTTAACGTTGTACACTTGCAGTGCTGGATTCATGAAGCTTGTCCACTTCAGATGGAGATCCTGGGTGTTACTTCTGGCCTGCAGGCTCCTTGGGTCTTACCATTGCTGCAAGTACTGCAGAGCCTAAACGTGAAAACATCAGTGTTACTGATCCCTCTGCATCACAGCACCCTGTGAAAAACCACTTCTGTTTCCCCTTGGTGTGAAGGAGCTCAGGGCTAACTCTGGGTTACTCACGCTGAGCTTACACAAGGGACTTACCAACCGCCTCCTTACCCCTCTAAGCCGAGAGCCCTACTGTAACCAAACAAGAAGTTACAACAATAAAACCACCAGCTTAGCACAGAAGGAGTTACAATAATAAAACCCCCAGCTCCGTGTGTTCACGGCCGTTCCGCGGGACTCCGTTGCGTGCCCGGGGCCTTACCGTGAAGCGGTTGGGCAGCCTGGCGCTGGTGCTGGCGGCTTGGTGACATGGGCAGCAGCAGCGGGAGGGCCGAGGCTCTGCGGCGGTACCGGAACAGCCGTGAGCCGCGCTGGGCTAAGCCCCCCGCTCCCCTCACCCCCTTCCCCGTCCCCCCGCTCCCCTCACCCCCTTCCCCGTCCCCCCGTTCCCCTCACCGGGCGGCGGGCTCTGGGTCACGCCGGTCCCGGGGCCGTGCTTGGGGTCCCCCTCGAGGCTGCCTGTGGCCTGGAAGTGGGGAGAGGGCGGTGAGCGCGGTCCCGGGGCCGCTCACCGCCTTCCCCCCCCACCACCGGCCCCGTCCGCACCCGCAGCCCCGCCGCCCGCCGCCGCTCCAGCGCCGCCTGCCGGCGCCGCGCCTCCCAGTGGAAGGCCGACATGGCGGCGGCGGGGAGCGCCTAGCAACAGGCGCGTCACGAGCCCCGCCCGCTCGTTCGGCTGCGCTGATTGGTTCCCTCCCAGGGCGGCTCAACGGACGGTGGGGGGGGGGGGGGGGTCAGCCGCGGGAGCGCAGCGTGGAGGACCCTTTCTCTATGGTCATTGTGGGCGCGAGGCGTTCTAGCACGGCCGCTTCTCTCTCTATGGTCAGTGTGGGCACGCCCAATGCGGTGCTGCCTCGCTGCTTCCGGCGCGGCCCGGAAGTGGTGGTGTTGAGGGGCAGCGATGGCGGACCTGGTGGCGCTGGAGGAGCTCGCCAAGCTCGAGTACCTGTCGCTGGTCTCCAAGGTGTGCACGGAGCTGGACAACCACCTGGGCATCAACGACAAGGACTTGGGTGAGCGGGGCCGAGGCGGCTGCGGGAAGGGCGCTGTGGCCGGGCCTGGCGCCGCCATGTAAACAAATGTCCGGGATCCCAGCGTCAGGGCCTGGAAGGGGCCTGAGAGGGGAAGAGGCCTCGAGGGATCGCCTGGTCCAAGCCACCTGTCGTAGCAGGAACGCCTGGGTCAGGTCCTACAGGCGGGTTTTGGATATCTCCGTAGAAGGAGACCCCACAACCCCCCGGGCAGCCTGTCCCAGGGCTCTGCCACCCTCACCGTCAACAAAAATTGTCTCATATTTAAGGGGAACCTGCTCTGTTCCAGCCTGCACCCACCGCCCCTTGTCCTTGGGTGTGTTGGGCTTTAACCTGGCCAGCAGCTCAGCACCATAAGGCCATTCACTCGCCCTCCCCCTTCCTTCTCTGGGATGGGGGAGAGAAATGGGAAAGTGAAGCCTGTGAGTTGAGATAGAGACAGTTTATTAAGACAGGAAAAAAAAATAATAACGATAATAGGATTGCTACTAATAACACGTACAAAACAAGTGATGCACAATGCAATTACTCACCGCCTGCTGACTGATGCCCAGCCTACCCCTGAGCAGCCGGTCCCACCACCCCAGCCAGCCGCCGCTATATACTGTTCAGCATGACATCTGATGGTATGGAATACCCCTTTGGCCAGTTTGGGTCAGCTGTCCTGGGTTTGTCCCCTCCCAGCTCCTGCTGCGCCCCCAGCCTCCACAGTGGCAGGACAGAGCAAGAAGCTGAAAAGTCCTTGGCTTAGTGCAAGTGCTGCTCTGCAACAATTAAAACATCAGTGTGTTATCAACACTCTTTTCATCCTAATCCAAAACATAGCACCCTACCAGCTACTAGGAGGAAAATTAACTCTATCCTAGCTGAAGCCAGGACAGGGTGTCACTGAGAAGAGCCTGGCTCCGTCCTGACACTCATCCTTTACATATTTAAAAACATTAATGAGGTCACCCCCCAGTCTTCTCCAGGCTAAAGAGCCCCAGCTCCCTCAGGCTTTCCTCATAAGGGAGATGCTCCGCTCCCTTAATCATCCTCGTGGCTCTGCGCTGAACTGAGGGGCTCAGAACTGGACACAATATTCCAGGTGCCACAGAAGGATTTTTGCCCTGCTGTTTGTACTCTTACGCCGCCTTTCAACCCTGTGCTATGATTTACTTTCTGCTTCTTCTCCGCAGCCGAGTTTGTCATAAGCCTTGCTGAGAAAAACACTACGTTTGACACGTTTAAAGCTGTTCTTCTGAAGAATGGTGCTGAATTCACAGTGAGTGAGATCTGGATGTTGCTTACGTGTTTTTGTCCTGGTGTGTCAAAGAGAGAGGTGTGAGGACCGATCATTGATTTTCTTCAACTGGAAAACCACGCAGTATTTAGTGTCTGAACGTACCCGTCTGATTGAGCCTCCCTGTCCCTTCCTCTGCTCTTTTTAAACTCGTAGTCTTTGTGAAGCCTCCTTTTGAGGACATGAACTGTTGAAACTGTCTTGTTTAGCATATAAAATATGGAAGAAACAAGTTTTCAGGGAGTTATATGTTAGCTTAAAGCATTTTGTGGTAACTAGATGCGAGGTTAATGAGTTTCTCAGAAGCTACTGTAGTTGGCTTAAATAAGTAACTTAAAGAATAAGTAGAACAGTCACTTAAATTGATTTATCTTAATCACTTTCAGATTCATGTTGTTACATTGGTTTTTGGGTGTAAGCAAAGTCTAGCAACACTTTTTTAAAGTGAAATCTTAAGAGTTGAGCCTTTTTTGTCCTATTTACCCCTATTTTGTGTTTTGTAAGAATGACCAAAAGTAACACAGACGCTTCTTAAACTATTGTGTTAAATTTTGCAGGATTCCCTTATTAGTAATCTGCTCCGTCTCATACAGACAATGCGGCCTCCATCGAAACCATCTACAAGCAAAGGTGTGTGTAATCTTGTCCCTTTCATCAGTTAGATGTGAAAAAGAAAAAAACAGCTACAAAAACCAACGTAATTCCTACTGTTTTGTATTTTTTAGCTATATTGCACAAGCTCGATGTAGTACGTATTCTAATCTTACAAGGCAAGATCTTCATATGCTTCTGTTGCATGTGGAAGTCTCTGTTAGTAGTGCTGGATTAGTGAAGCTGTTCAGATACAAAAAAACCTACTGAGCACACTGCTCAGACCATTTAGTATTTCACAGATTCATGGATAACTATATTTGTAGGAAAATGCCATCATCGTTGAAGAGAATCTCTGTAAAATCTGTGTCTAACTTTGCATTCAGATGAAAGTTAAGCTTTACATTTGATGACAGAAAAGCTGGTGATAGATCACTTTGGACCTTCTAATTATTTTTTTCTTGTCTGTTTATTTTATTAACCTCAAAATCAGAGGCCGTTGTCAAACCCAAATCAGAAAAGGAAAGGTTGAAGGAGTTGTTTCCAGCTCTTTGCAGGCCGGACAATCCCAACATCAGGGTAAGACCATAATTCCATTTTTCTTTCATGTCTCATCGCTTTTTTATTTAGCTTGCATTCTTTCTGAATAGAAACGCATGAGATTGTTCATTCTGTAGATTAATTCTCTGCGACAGACTTTTTATCAGCCTTCATACAGAGTGATTCTCTGTTCTTGCAGAATATGCTGGATGAAGATGATGTGAAAGTGGCAGCTGATGCGCTTAAAGAACTTGAAGCTCTAATGCCTAGTGCAGACAGGCAAGGCAAACAAAGGAACAGTGACCACCGGTATGGTTCTAGAATATCTCTCCTCTAGAATATACACTCCTCAAGAAACTGGCTGCTCTTGGCTTGGACTGGCACACGCTTCGTTGGGTTAGAAACTGGCTGGATAGCCGGGCCCAGAGAGTTGTGGTAAATGGAGTCAAATCCAGTTGGAGGCCAGTCACTAGTGGCGTCCCCCAGGGCTCGGTGCTGGGGCTGGTCCTCTTTAACATCTTCATCAATGATCTGGACGAGGGCATTGAGTGCACCCTCAGTAAGTTTGCAGATGACACCAAGTTAGGTGCGTGTGTCGATCTGCTCGAGGGTAGGAAGGCTCTGCAGGAGGATCTGGATAGGCTGCACCGATGGGCTGGGGTCAACTGCATGAAGTTTAACAAGGCCAAGTGCCGGGTCCTGCACCTGGGGCGTAATAACCCCAAGCAGAGCTACAGGCTGGGAGATGAGTGGTTGGAGAGCTGCCAGGCAGAGAAGGACCTGGGAGTGATAGTGGACAGTCGGCTGAATATGAGCCAGCAGTGTGCTCAGGTGGCCAAGAAGGCCAACGGCATCCTGGCTTGTATCAGAAATAGTGTGACCAGCAGGGCTAGGGAGGTGATCGTCCCCCTGTACTCGGCTCTGGTGAGGCCGCACCTCGAGTACTGTGTTCAGTTTTGGGCCCCTCGCTACAAGAAGGACATCGAGGTGCTTGAGCGGGTCCAAAGAAGGGCGACGAAGCTGGTTAGGGGCCTGGAGAACAAGTCCTACGAGGAGCGGCTGAAGGAGCTGGGCTTATTCAGCCTGGAGAAGAGGAGGCTCAGGGGCGACCTTATCGCTCTCTACAGATACCTTAAAGGAGGCTGTAGAGAGGTGGGGGTTGGCCTGTTCTCCCACATGCCTGGTGACAGGATGAGGGGGAATGGGCTAAAGTTGTGCCAGGGGAGTTTTGGGTTAGATGTTAGGAAGAGCTTCTTTACTGAAAGGGTTGTGAGGCATTGGAACAGGCTGCCCAGGGAGGTGGTGGAGTCACCATCCCTGGAAGTCTTCAAAAGACGTTTAGATGTAGAGCTTAGGGATATGGTTTAGTGGGGACTGTTAGTGTTAGGTTAGAGGTTGGACTCGATGATCTTGAGGTCTCTTCCAACCTAGAAATTCTGTGATTCTGTGATCTTTGAGGGATGGGTATTGGCAGTTAATATTGCCTGCTTGCTCTGTTCTTACCTGCAAATATGTGATGTTGGTTTGTTAGGACAAAGAAGAAGAGGAGGAGCCGAAGCCGTAGCAGGGACAGGAGACGAAGGCACAGATCTCGCTCTAGGTCTCGTTCTAGGACTCGGGATAGGAACAGGGGAAAATCCAGATACCGCTCACGGAGCAGGAGTCGGAGTCCTAGTAGGGACCGGAGGGATCGAGATAAATACCTTGAAAAGGGCAATGAGAGATGGAGGGACAAGCACGTAGACCGTCCACCGCCTGAGGAGCCTTCCATCGGAGACATTTATAATGGGAAAGTCACGAGTATAATGCAGTTTGGGTGCTTTGTGCAGCTGGAAGGACTAAGGTATGTTGTGATGTTCACAGCAGATCTCGTATGACTCCATCGGTGTTCTGTTCTCTTCTAGTGTCTTAAAAAGATGATGCTGTAGTAAAGTATGCTGAGTTTTGATGCCAGAATGAAGATCTGTTTCAGCAAAATAAGTCTGACAGCAGATAATGTTCTCCGTAGGGGAAAAAAAAAAGTTTATGAATGTACACAATTAGTTGACAACAAAATACTTTAATCTAGACTTTGAATGATCTAATACGTTCCTCTGTTTCATCTACAGGAAGCGCTGGGAGGGCTTGGTCCACATCTCAGAGCTTCGAAGAGAAGGACGGGTTGCCAATGTTGCCGATGTTGTGAGCAAAGGACAAAGAGTAAAAGTCAAAGTGTTATCCTTTACTGGATCCAAAACCAGCCTGAGCATGAAGGTATGGAATGTGTTCTGTGGTACTTGGCGTCATGTAATCCCTATTCTAAAAATTTTTAAGATTATACACTAATTATCCTCTATCACTGAAAACTAATATGTAACCATTCAAGGCAGAGTTAAAAATACGAGTTACACTTCTAAGTGATCTATTACTTTTTACTCATTTTCCTTAGGTTCTTTTTTGCCTGTTTCTGATGTAATAGTACTAACAGGATTTTTTGCCTTAGCAACGTGACAGGTCAAACCTCAGGCAGTTGCTATGCTTGGCTTCCTTTTTCTGTAGGAGAGAAGCATTTCATTTTGAATGAAATCACTGTGATTGCCAAGGCAGCGTCCCAGGCTTTGGGATGTACTCGCCTCATAATAGGAAAAAAAAAAAACACACACAATAACATTTTTTATGTATTGGCTGTCATTGGTTGTGTTCTCTCTGAGACACACACTGTGTGTTTCCGTTTGTGTTAGACGAATTGCTGGTGTTAATAGACAATGAAAAGTGAAATTTAGGTAGAGCTGACTGATGAATCGATCTGATGTAGGATGTTGATCAAGATACTGGGGAAGACTTGAATCCAAACCGGAGGAGGAACCTGGTTGGAGAAACCAACGAAGAAACTTCTATGAGAAACCCAGACAGACCCAGCCACCTGTCCCTGGTGAATGCCCCGGAGGTGGAGGATGATACCCTGGAACGGAAACGCCTCACCCGAATTTCAGACCCAGAGAAATGGGAAATAAAACAGGTGTGTTTTGTACTGAGGGGAAGAAGGGTGCCACTCAGTAAAATTAGGGAGTTCTGTGGACTAGAATACAGCTCCTTGTTTGTTTCTTTAACTTAGTCCTTATCTAAATTGCTGCCTTCTTGTGAGCTGGGACTTTTAGCTTAGTTCTGACTCTGAAGTTACCTCTGCTTTGACCAGGAGGCTGGACCAAGTTGTCTCCAGAGATCACAGCGAGTTGGGGCATCCCTGTCTAGTGATACTTGTTTATCAGTGCAGCCCTGTAAGCCAACTATCTCATGCTGATGGTATTTAGAATAAGAAAAAGACCATTTGTTCAGACACTGGATGACTTGGGGAGATGTGTGCCGGAATGCAGGACCATTCCTTTCTCTTGAAATCAGAACGTTCCTTTGTTCCTGATATACAAGTCTGGTAATATCATTGGAACTGAGACATCATGGGCGTAAGCTGTGTTCATTCTTTGGTATAAATCCATGTTTTATTCATTCTATTCTCAGATGATTGCAGCTAATGTGCTCTCTAAGGAAGAGTTTCCTGACTTTGATGAGGAGACCGGGATTCTTCCTAAAGTTGATGATGAAGAAGGTAGTATTTCCGAGTAGTCTTACGGTTGTATATGCTTTCTATTTCTGGACATGTTTTGATTCAAAAAGGGAGTGAATGTGAAATAAGTCACAATTTCTTAAGCATTTGGAACTAGGATTGCTCCAGCCTTATTGTTAGTGACCTTTGGATATGCATCAAGTATCTGTGCGTTATTTTTATATGGTGTTTTCATTTTTAACACGGTTAATTATGTGATAATTGAGAATACACAGGAAGCACTATTTGAAGAGGTACTGTTGCTATTGTGGAGCTGAAAGAAGGTGCTTGCCTTTCTATTAAAGTTGTCACTTCTGGATTTTAGATGAGGATCTTGAGATTGAGTTAGTTGAAGAAGAGCCACCATTCCTTCGAGGTCATACTAAACAAAGCATGGATATGAGTCCTATCAAAATAGTAAAGGTAAGAGATTTCCAAGATTAAAGACAGTATACTTGATTTAATCAAATAAAAGTTTGGGAATTTAATAACCAGTTTTCCACTTGGTGACAGAAAGATAATTTAATTTGAAACACTGGGAGTACTTGAGATCTTAACTTTTTTTTCTTGTTTTTCAGAATCCGGATGGTTCCTTGTCCCAGGCTGCAATGATGCAGAGTGCTTTAGCTAAAGAAAGACGAGAACTTAAACAAGCACAAAGAGAAGCAGAGATGGATTCTATTCCCATGGGTCTCAACACACACTGGGTGGATCCTCTCCCTGATGGTATGCCTGAATGTATCTAAGTATGAACTGTGCATTTTTTGTGGTAATTGAACAACTTAGAAGAAAATACCATAATGCCTAGCTCATGATAATGTGTTTTTTTTCCTCACTTTAAAAGTGAGACAAAGAAGAAATTTGTCTTTGCTGATGCGAAATAGAAGTGTCAAGGGAACACGCAGGTATATCCTGCTATCCATCAAGATGCATTACCAAAAAGCAAGATGGATGGCAAAGCGGTTTTGTTTTGTTTTTACATGGAAATCAGTGTAATAGAGGTAACGTATGTGTAGGAACTTACAAAATATATAAACTTAAATGCACAAGAGAAGTGTAGAAGGCAAGGGTAATGGAGTGTTAGGAGCGGGACCACTGGGACCTGTGCTGCCCGAACCTAATGTGATGATGAAATTGTTTCTTTTCTAGTGGATGGAAGACAAATAGCCGCAAACATGCGAGGTATTGGGATGATGCCAAATGATATCCCAGAGTGGAAGAAACATGCATTTGGTGGCAACAAAGCCTCATATGGTAAGAAGACACAGCTCTCTATCATTGAGCAGAGAGAGAGTCTCCCAATCTTCAGACTGAAGGAGCAGCTGATACAAGTAAGACTCTTGAAATGTCATTCTTGTTTGAACAAGCAGTAATTTAATATTAATACTGTTCCAGCCTGTTAACAGATGAATAGACACTTGATAATTTTAAGTGTGGAACTGTAGCTTAGAATCATTATTTTAAAGGACTACATGTGTGTGTATATTTTAGTAAAGCTCCAGGTAGTTATTAATGTAAATCAAAATTGAAACTAGGATCACGTGGGCAAAGGGGTGAGTCAGCTAAGTGGTTGAGCGGTTTGCTGGCTTGGTCAGTAAGAATGCTTGTATCATTTTTGGTATAGGTCAGCTGGAGGAAGAGCAGTAGGTACTCAGTCTAGTCTGAACTATACTTTCTTGATTCTTGTTTGTTCTCGGTTTTTAAATTTTAGTAAGTGTATCTGTTATGACCTTTTTTAGGCTGTGCATGACAACCAGATTCTGATTGTAATTGGAGAGACGGGGTCTGGGAAGACAACCCAGATTACCCAATACCTGGCTGAGGCGGGATATACATCAAGAGGAAAGATCGGATGTACTCAGCCTCGCAGAGTGGCCGCAATGTCTGTTGCAAAGAGGGTGTCAGAGGAGTTCGGTTGCTGTTTGGGACAAGAGGTGAATTTCCATGTTGAAGAATGAGCCAGAATAAGCACGGAGAAAAGTACTAAAAATCAGTGCTGGAGCTAGTTTATTTGTTCGTGTCCACACGTCTGTTCCCATGTAGGCTGTAAAAATGATCCGTCAGAATAATCAAACTGGGAATTAATGGTGCTAATAACTTAATTCTGTGGATTCAGTTGTGATGTGAAAAGAGAGCATTGTCTTCTATTCAACTCTTCTTTCTAGGTTGGCTACACCATTCGATTTGAAGACTGCACTAGCCCTGAAACTGTCATCAAATACATGACAGATGGTATGTTACTGAGGGAGTGCTTGATAGATCCTGATCTGACCCAGTATGCCATTATCATGCTAGATGAAGCCCATGAGAGGACAATTCATACAGATGTGCTCTTTGGACTCCTGAAGAAGGTAATGTAGCATTTGATTTTTATTGCTTTGGTGTCCTCTGTATGCTGTGTATGGGTAGGGGCCCCTCAGGAGAGGCAAGGTCACACGAATCAAGTTCATTCATGTTTTCTAAGAGTCTTTTCAGGAGCAAAGCAAATATTCCTAAGGATCTCTAGTACAGATTTTCATAAAATGAGCCTCTGTGTGAAGATAAATCAAGCAAAATTCACAGAAACAATGAGCTTTGGCACTCCAGAATGCTCATAATGATGGATGAGCAGAGGAATGTTCTTGCTTTGCTCTTCCTTCTCTGACAAAGGCTTTCTTTGATAGGTGCTGCCGAGAAAGGTTTGAAATGTGACCTTAGTGGTTGATTGCTTGAAATTATGGGTGCTGGAATGAGCTGCCTGTTTTACTTGTAGAGGTTTTGGAATATGTCAAAATGCCTGATATAGCTGGTCATAATTCTTTTTTTAATGTGAAGTATTGCTTTGACTGAAATCAAACGCTATATATTAATGGTCCCAAAGACAGTAAATGACCAGAGAACTTTCTTTCCTGCTATAGACGGTGCAGAAACGGCAGGATATGAAGTTGATAGTGACATCAGCGACACTGGATGCTGTCAAATTCTCTCAATATTTCTATGAAGCTCCAATCTTCACAATTCCTGGCAGAACATACCCAGTAGAAATCCTGTACACAAAAGAGCCAGAGACAGATTATTTGGATGCTAGTCTAATTACAGTAATGCAGATCCACTTAACAGAGCCACCAGGTGAGTGGAGAATAGTGAATCAGGGATGGCGAATCTAGGGTGATTGGTAATTCAGGGACTCTAATACCTAAGAGGGAGGTCTTTCTGAGTCACTGGTCATGTGTCAGGAGCAGGAGTAAAATAGTGCCTTTGGCACTGTTGCTGCTGGCTAAAAGTTGTTGCCCAGGTGCTACCAAAAGTGGGGATCTCTGTTTTAAATGGAAAAGGTGAGGTCTGGTTATGCAGGAGATGTGCTGAGCAGAATTGATTCTGTGTGTGTTTTACTTCTGTGTAGGTGACATTTTGGTGTTTCTAACTGGTCAAGAAGAGATTGACACTGCCTGTGAGATCCTCTATGAGAGGATGAAATCTCTAGGACCTGATGTTCCAGAGTTAATTATCCTGCCAGTATATTCAGCCTTACCCAGTGAAATGCAAACCAGGATCTTTGACCCAGCCCCACCAGGGAGCAGAAAGGTAATTTCAGCTCAGTGTGGCTTCATCTTGTGCTGATTTTTTCTTTCTTAGTACTTCTCATTCTGTTAGTTACCACTTCAGACAAAGTGGGGTAGTTTTGAAGAAAAAGACAGCTAATGAAAACCTAGAGATACAGTCTGTGGAAGTTTCCTTTATAAATATGGACTGTGTTTGAATGATAGGCAGAAATTTTCCTTGAAATCATTGCAGCCTGTGTACAAACTTACCATGATCTTTCACCTGCTTTTAATTGCAATTTTTTTATGCTCTCTTCCCATACTGTCCATACCTAAAACAAAGGTAGATAGAGGTTTAACACCTGTCCGTTCTTGACTGTAGATAACTTTTTGCAGTTCCTCAGTTCCTGAGTACATTTCTCCTTTTAATGTTAAACCATTGGAGTTGCATCCTCAGCAAACTGATAATATCATGTAGGATGGATTGTTCAAGCTGAGCAGCGTGGTTGGCTTGCCAGCCAAACACAGCACTGCTTACTGAATCCCTGTTGTCTGCAGGTTGTCATTGCCACTAACATTGCTGAGACGTCGCTTACTATTGATGGAATATATTATGTGGTTGATCCTGGCTTTGTGAAGCAGAAAGTTTACAACTCCAAGACTGGAATCGACCAGCTGGTTGTTACACCAATTTCACAGGTAAGCATTCTGTATCTGATGTGTTTTTTTTCCCTGCTGCTAACATGTATCTTGATGATGTCCAAGCACATGGAAACAAAGTAAGGCAATTGAGATTCCTTGAGGCCATATGAAGGAACGCATACTTCCCTTGGTTGGACTGGAAATCTGTTTTTCTATTAATACAAATAAAATCATGAATAATTAATCATTTGAGTTGACTTGTTTTCAACTGTACTTGTTTATACCTGGTCTCTGAGATGCTTTCCTTTACCTTTAGGCTCAAGCAAAGCAGCGAGCAGGAAGAGCTGGGAGAACGGGGCCAGGAAAATGCTATAGGCTGTATACAGAGCGTGCCTATCGAGATGAAATGCTAACTACCAATGTTCCTGAAATCCAGAGAACAAATTTGGCCAGTACAGTACTCTCCCTGAAGGTGGGCATTTCTCTGACTTTTGGCAAGCCAGCCTGATCATAAGCCTTTCAATAAATTAGTCTTTATAAGCCTCAGGTCCTTCTAGTGAACAGAGGTATTTTGAAAGGGAGATTGCATCACATGCAGTTCTTAGGCACTGAGCTTGCTCCTGCATTTTTCTGCTGAGGGTTTTAGTGTTGAATATCCACCTAAATTACAAGTCTTAGTTGCGCAGAACAGTTAGTTGTAAGAGATTGAAATACATGGATCTTATGAGCAGTGTGCATTTCCTGTGTAAGGTATGTTTATGTTAAACATGAACAGATAAAATACATTGTTTTAGAGTGGGTTTTGATCCCCAGAGATATACATCTTTTAAGCTTATATCATCCTTCTGAGTGCCCACAAACTGGGCCTTAACTCTGGGCCTTGGAAGAGGTATGGAACAGTACTGAAGAAACAAACCAGAAAACTGAATGATAGGTGAAAGCCACAGGCCAGTGCAGATTATCTGAAGTGTTGAGTTCAGTGTCTTCTTTCTCCTCAGCGTTGTAACTTGGTTGTTTTCCCTTCCCTCTGTTCAGGCCATGGGCATCAATGATTTGCTCTCCTTTGACTTTATGGATGCTCCCCCAATGGAAACGCTCATAACTGCCATGGAGCAGCTGTACACTCTGGGAGCTCTGGATGATGAAGGACTACTCACTCGACTTGGGCGCAGGGTAGGCTAAACAGAATGCTTCGTAGTGCTGGCTGGGTTGCAAGTGTTTAGAGGATGACAGGGCAGTAGTTATGTATCTTCTGCTTTTTAAAGAGCAGGTATTACTTCTCTAATAAAAGCAAACTGTTTAGTAAAATGTCTAAAACAATCCCTTGTAAGTAGTGGGATATCCTTGTGAATGTGTATATAATTTGTTTCATGTTGAATAAAGTTATCCTGGGTAAAGCACACTGTTTTTATAAAGCACGGAAGAAAGGGGCTCTCCTCTCTTGCAGAGGGAACTCGGGATTTTTCTGAGACTTTGCAGGGTACCCTGAAACAGCTTTCTTGCAGATGGCAGAATTCCCCTTGGAGCCTATGTTGTGCAAGATGTTGATCATGTCTGTACATCTGGGATGCAGCGAGGAAATGCTGACAATAGTCTCCATGCTGTCTGTACAGAATGTGTTCTACAGGCCAAAGGTAAGGAGTGCAGCCAAGAATTGTTATAGTTTGTGTGTGTTTTCTGTTGCCTGCCTCGGGTCTTAAGGAGTGAGCATATTTACCCAAATAAACCTGTGGCTTGGTTAGACTGTTGGTTCATACATTACCTATCTGATGTACCCTTTGGATAAAGACCTTGCAGCTGTGGATGTTGGTAGTTTCTTTGCAGATGGGAAGATGAAAGTTAGAAGTCTGGCATTCTCTTTCTTCTTTCTTACTTTTAAGTCAACAAGCAGCAGATTGTGCTGTGGTAGTATTCTTTCGCAGCAGACTCTTCTTGAAACCATTATTTCTTCATTATGATGGCCTGCTGCAACTTAGACCAAAATTGAAATTAACAGACTAGGTAATTACAGTGTCTGATTAACATTTTATGAGCAGATTGGACAAGCGAGGAGGGATGGAGAGGTCAAAGCTACTGCCTCAGTACCTTTGATGGTTAGTCATTGAGGTTGCTTCAAGAGCAATAAAACTGCCTAGATTGATTCACGCTTGTACTGCCTACAGTATAAGTGATTAGTTTCCTTTGAAGCCCTCTTTCAAAACGAGGGGCAGAAATTGAATAAAATGAGGAGAGGGAAAAAAAAAAAAAAAAAGAAATAAAGAATTCATCTTTCCTGATCAGGTCCTTGTCACCTGTGAGAGTCTTCAGGGGAGCCTACAGCAAGTCTGTCTTCAGCAAGGGCAGTTCTAGGCTTTCCTGTCATACAAGCATAGGTTTGACTTAGTGAGAGCTGTCCCAGTGACACTTAGATGCTCCTCAGTAATCCTTAGTAATTCACCACTCAGTTTTGTGTCATCTTCCTTGTTTTATATCATCTGTTTCTTGGTAGACTTAAAAAACCATGGTATGGGTGATGAGTCAGTGTCCTTCATGTTGCACAAGGATTGCCTCTGAGATGTAGGTGTCTGATGGATGTATACTTTATGTGTTAGGATAAACAAGCACTTGCTGATCAAAAGAAAGCCAAGTTCCACCAGACAGAAGGAGACCACCTCACTCTGCTGGCTGTCTACAATTCCTGGAAGAACAATAAGTTTTCAAATCCCTGGTGCTATGAAAATTTTATCCAAGCCCGGTCCTTACGCAGGGCACAGGACATCCGCAAGCAAATGTTGGGCATTATGGACAGGTGAGCACTTCCAAAAGGATGAGTACTGACTGTTTCCTTAGTATTCTTACACAAAATTTATTAGTCTGATGTTAGTAGCTCTACCTGAATATGGAGAGCTCTAATTTTTGTTTTCTCCCTAACTCTTCTCTGGCAGACACAAGCTGGATGTGGTGTCCTGTGGCAAGGCAACAGTTCGAGTCCAGAAGGCCATCTGCAGCGGCTTCTTCCGAAATGCTGCAAAGAAGGATCCCCAGGAGGGTTATCGGACGCTCATTGACCAACAGGTGGTCTATATCCACCCATCCAGTGCTCTCTTCAACAGACAACCGGAATGGTAAGGAAGGGCTTGTTATGTAATTTTCTGTTTCAGTTCAGAACTTTATAACTGAGAAGCCGATGGTGAGCGCTATTTGTAGAATACAGATTGAAGTATAGGCTGCTGACTTGTCAGCAGTGAGCAGGGTGAGAAGTTTCAAGTCTGCTTTTGGCTCTTTCTACTGCTAAAATCTGTGCCTGTGCAGATGTGAGACTTACTTTTAAAACCAAGGCTGGGACCGAAGCCTTGTGATTGTGTTCCTGTCTTGTGGAACTGAGTTTCAGTGTTGAAATGTTGAATGTTGAGGGAGAGAATGAAACGTTTTAAACAGAAGAGAACAGCTTTATGCTGAAGAGTAGGTGTGAGGTAGGAGAGGAAAAAGATGATGACTCTTATGGATAGTTCTTTTCTAGCCTGCATCAGAGCTTTTAAGGAGTCATATGCTGAACTGAGGGAAGAATCAGAGATAAAAGGGTGAGGTTAGATACTGCAGCCCTTGTCGTGCCTCTTCTTGTTTGGAAATATTAATATCCCAAGTTGCTCTCTTTTCACAGGGTGGTGTATCATGAGCTAGTGCTGACCACCAAGGAGTACATGCGTGAAGTGACAACTATTGATCCACGCTGGCTGGTGGAATTTGCACCAGCATTCTTCAAGGTTTCTGATCCAACCAAACTGAGCAAACAGAAAAAGCAGCAGCGGCTTGAACCCCTCTACAATCGCTATGAGGAGCCCAACGCTTGGAGGATATCACGTGCATTCAGACGGCGATGAGCCTAGTTCCCCCCTAGACCGTTACTGGTTTTATATTTGTGGGACTGTGATTTCGCAGGGTTCAGTGTCCTTTCTTCTGGGACTCTTGCAGCTGAAGCTTACCTACAAAATGAAAAGTCATTTCAGAGCAAAAGCGCAAGGGGGCGATGCTTGCTTATGTCAGTTGCCCCTCAGATTCTACAGCTGCATGACAAATGTCCTGGGGCTCCTCAGTGTATTGCATCATTTCAGGAATGGTTCTTGAAACACTTTTTTAGTCATTCTCCTTTTTTAGAGAGAAGATCTTAAGACTCAGAAATCTGGGCACTGAGCAGAACAGCAACAAAAAGACGGTGATTAAGAAACAGTTGTTCACCAACCTAACTGCTCTGAATGACCGAATAAAAATTTGTTCCTTTACCCTGCAAAAAAGGATTTATTTCAATTTATGCTCTTGGACAGTGGCCGTTTTTTGGGAGGTGCTTATCCTCAGTTTTTCCTTTTTTATGCATTTTTCTGGTCCCTGTAACTACTTGTCTCTTGCGCAAGCCATCTGCAGTGAGCTATTTAGTATCTGTGGCTTTGGAATAATACAGGAAAGATCCCTTGAAACCCGGCTAGAATGTCTGTTATACTTGGACAATGGCACAGGTCAGACTGCAAGCCTTATCCTTCATCACCATCTCCTGTGTGCTGAAGGCTAGTATATCAAATGGTAATTAACCACATCCACTCTGCAGCACGGCTCTGGCTATGAACATAAGTGGTTACAGATGTTTAGACTTTCTCTACAATGTGTCGTGTTCTATTTCCACTTACAATGTTTGATGACATCACAACTGTTGTGTGTTTTTTTTTCTTTTAATAGAATGTTCTCTTACAGCTGAAATGTCTGTAAAACATGGTGTAACAGTTCCCTCTTGAAAAACAGATTTGACGATCCAGTGTGTTTTATGTCATGCTGAAGCTATGCGTAAATTATATTTTTCTGTTGCAAACAGATGAAAATTATTTGACTCCATAGCTGGAGATACCTTTTTTTTAAATTTATTTTTATTTTTTACTTTTAATTCTTTTTTTCCCTAAACCTGGGACGTTGTTACAGTTATTGTTGAAATGAGTAGAATGATCATGGCAGGTTGTCTTCTACTCTACTTTGAAGAATGTTTCTCACTGAAAAGTAGATATATTGGAACTCTGTATCTATGTACAAGGGTGGGCAGGGATGCTGTATATAGTGTTTTATTATATTGTATAAATACCCTGAGCTTTTCCTTGGTGTTACGTCTTTATAAAGTTAAATAGAGTTAGAAACTTTGTAGGGTTGGAGACTCTTTAATTATGTCACTGTGCACATATAGTTGTCCTATTGAACATTCTTCCAAGCACATTTTCCTTCTAAGAGCTCTGCGGCTGCTTCTGTTACTGTTTCCATGAAACTTTGCGCTTAATTTTCAAAAACCAAATGAAGTATGCAAAAGAGAAAATGCAAATAGTGAGAGTCCCACTTGGACAGCACATTTTGAGGTATTTCTGTTCCAAATTCATTTTGTATTTGCTTTTCTTGTGTAGCCTCTTTCTCACCTCATGGCATGGCAAAATGCATCAACAGTTTCGTTGTATTTTGTCAATTAGTTTGTCAATAACATGTTTTAATTCATTTGAGGAAACTTTTCCACGTGGATCTCAGCTGCTTCCTCTGGGAACACCCCACATCCAAAACTGACCGGCTTTTTCAAAACACGTTTATCCACCTATTACGTTCTGAAGCTTTTCAGCTTAACATGCTAATTACTGTTGATGTGATTCTGTTTGGTTGGTTTATCTTGTGTAATGGTAAAAAGATTCTGAAAACCTCAAAATACACTGTGTCATCCCAGCATAAAACCACAGGCATAATGCTTTCTTCTGGCAGTGCTTGCATCAGCTCAATGGGTGTTTTAACCCCTTGCTGGGAGAAAGTGTTTCTTGAGCAATGCTGGATGAGATGCTTGTGTAAGCGCTTGCCGGTCTGCCCCTGTCTAAATGAACTGAATTATCTTAAATAGTGGGAGCTGTAGATTTGCTGGCTCGTTTTCACTGTCCTGAGTTAGCACACGAGAACTGATAACAAAAGTTTCTTACCTAAAGCCAAAAATCCTGCTAGCAGAGACCCTGAGTCTAGTTTGGAATGTTTTTTTGGAGGTGTTATGTCAGCGTAAGTGCTAAAAACTTCCTGGGTAAAAGAAGTATGTATGTGCATGCAATTTCTGCACGTGTCCCTTTGTCAGCACTAAGTGGCCTCCTTGCCATTAGCAGCTCTTGTGCTGGGGAGGTGGAAATTTCTCGAAACGTGGCGGGAGGGGATGCACTTGCCCTGTCTTCAGTTTCATTTCTGCCAGCAACAGCAGCAGCTACAGCCCCTGCAAAGTCCTCCAGCTCCTGGTAATATTTGGGTAAGGTGCTGAAAGGAGGCTTGAGCTGCGATTGTGGGGGAAAGCTTTGTCTGCTAGATAAATTAGGGTTTATCTTAAACCTGCTGGCAGAGAACAAGCTAGCAGGAAATTAGCTACAAGTAAACAGAGGGGGAAAGGGATACAGACAGGGAGGGAGTAGCTAAGCAAGAAATTAAGGATCATAACGAGTGCCCTTCCTACAAGAGGCAGGCAGACTGGCATCAGCCTTCATGGGGAGGTAGATGGAGGCTCTCGCCTCGTGCTGATGAGCTGCCTCAAACTGTGGTTGTTTTTAGTTTACTTAAAATGACACACATAGATAACGTATAATTTTTAAAGCTTAGTTTTTCCTGGAAGCCCAGGGAGATGTGTGAGCTGCTGAATGGCTCCTCGGAGGAATTCTAAGCCACCACTGAACCTCGCCACCCCGAACAACACAGGCTGGTGTAACACTTAATGCAAAGAGCACGGCTGAAGCACGGCTGGCTCCTGTCCCCTTCTGGTCCCCCGGGGTTTGGTGTGGTGTTCCTTGCCTAGGTTCTGCTCATGGGGCTGTGAATCTCTCCGAAGAGACAGAGCAAACAATGCTTGCTTTTAAACTCCAGCAGCATGAGCTGTAGGCTGATTTCCACGTGTTAGCTGCTTGTCACAAAGGATTCAGAGCAACAGAATGACTTAAACATCCCTGTGTACACGCACACACGCTCATACACATCCAAAACCAACCTTTCACCCTTAACGCATGGAAGATAAATATGATTTTTACAGCCACCCCACACGTGCTCCATCTGTTAGAGTAACTACCTGAGCGTCATTAACGTGCTTGTTACCAGAGCCGGTGTGACAGCAACGTGCTGCTCAGACAATGGGGGGTTTGTTTTGGGGGTAATTCGCTTTTCATGACATTTCTGTGACAGTCGCAGAAGGCTGCGGGACCCGCCCGTTAGCAGCTCCGTGGAATTTTTCATTTATGAATGCATTGTTCTTTCAATCCAGCGGGGAATATGGTGAGCGAGGATCTGTTTTTAGCCAACGTGTTTTGTATGTGCGTGTTCTGCAGCCTCCATAAATCCTCGGGCCGGTCCGTCGGTGCCCGTGAGGTGCTGAAGCGGGGTGGTGCTGCTTTATTTGGATTGAAAACCATGGGGGAGTTCTCGTAGCTGGTAGGCCAGCGGGTCTGTCAAACACAGATCCGCTCTGCGCGCTGCATGGGAAGGAGAGTTTAGTGGAACGGAGACAAATCTCCGGTCTGCGTTCAATAGCAGTCCCCTTTTACCAGAAAAAGGCCAAGGAGGTGAGAGCGAGTTGGCTCATGATCGGTGGCAGGTCCCGGCTATTTCAGCACGGGACCGTTAATTTCCACCCCCTGGGGCTGCTGCAGTGACAGCGTCTGAAAAATGCTGGTGGAAATCCAGCGTTAGACTTCCTTCAAGTTTAGGAAACAAAATCTATCAGGGGTGTCGAGAGAAGCCTTGTAAATTCTTGTGCCTCTCTCTTGCCTTTGATCGGTTCTCTACCACGTCCATTTAAGACTTAAACGTGTACGTGCTGGAAGCTCCTGCTCTGCTCTACCCCTCGCATAGAAACCTCGCGCCCTGAAAAGCTGAGGTGCGCTCGCAGCCGCCCGGGGGAAGTTTGGTTTTCACCCGAAGCACTTGCTCTCCCTTCCCCTCTGGGCTGGGCTCATCTGCAAGCTCTGGGGCTCGGTGGGGATTATCCTGGCTGCTTTGGCAGCCAGGATTTAGGGTTTTAGGGGAAACCACCTGGCTGCCACCACCCACAGGAAGCCTGCTCTGCCCCACAATGGGTTGCAAAAGAGGGGGAAGGCTGCTCTCTGCACGTCTCACCTGGGGGCTGCTGGATCTCCAGGCTCTTCTCTGCAGTAAGTTAGCCTTGGGATTCAAGGGCGTATGCCCTGCCTCAGGGTACCTCGAATAGCCCAGGTGACTGTGGTTGATCAGGGCTGGATTTGCTGCACGCTGGTGGCTGGGAAGTGGGGGGTGACACTCGTGGAGAAGCGCTGGCATTGAGCTGGGGCAGCCAAAGCCACCTCACTGCTACTGTTCCTGCAGCCCAGGGCCAGGCTGGGGTGCTGGGTGGCATCAGGGCAGGCTGGGGGGGGGGGTGAAGCAGCCTCCTGCTGGTGCAGCCCCCGAGCCTGGCACAGGCAGGGGTCTGCCCTTCCCCAGAACAGCCCCTGAGGGACCCTCTCAAGGATCAGAACCTGGGAGACCTCCCAGAAGCTCTGCAGGCACCAGCGGTCGGCGCAGACGCTCCGTGTCTCCGCTGAGATGCTCGGGAGGCTTGCTATGTGGATTTCTTGCTCTATTTCTCTTAACAGAGGTGGGAGGATTTTGTAATTCCTGTGTTCCCATTACATGTTCTTGCAAATGGGCTGAAAATACTGTATCTGCCGGGCTGTTTTATAACCATTTTTCCCTTTAATAACTCAAGATTTTTAATTCACTTGTGCTGGGATTTTTAAAAATACTGTGTCAAAAGGTTCAAATAGGTAGAAACCAGTTCAGTAGGTGCCATGTCAGCCAGTGGGAAGAGCCTGGGTAACCCTGGCTGAGGGGGATCGGTCTGTCTGTCTGTCTGTCTTACAGAATCAAAGCAAAAAGGGCAGCAGTGGCACTGCCTCCGAAGCAGGCATGAAGCTAACGGAGGGAAATGGAAACCGGTGGCACCAGGCAGCAGCACAGCAGCCAACCTCTGAGGCACTTCAGGTGCCATGAGCAGCTAACGAGCTCCCCCATGATCCCTCCCTTCCTGCTGCTTTGCTTTCTCACCTGCTACCTGCCCCCGTTTCCAGGATGGCCAAGAGAACAGTTACTAACCTCCCGAGCAGCGCAAGCAGCGATCCCCCCGAGGTGCGTGGATATCTGTTGGTTCAGCCACTCTCCTTTGGGAGAGAGCAGCTCCGGAGGCTGGGCTCTGATAAAGTTTCTTGTGGGGAGAGGAGTGGGCTGCTTGCGGCTGTCCCTGGCCGCAGGGAGCAGGGGATGAACGGGATTTTTTCCCCAGGTGAGGGGCACGCAGTGCTCTGGGGCAGCAAAACTGGGGGGGGAGGACCGAGGGGCAGCCTCCTGTTGAGGCTGGGTCCTCCGCTCTCCTCCACCCCTGTGCTTAGCATGCTGGCGGGCGCTTCATCTCCTCGGTGTCTCAGCCATCAAGGCACTGAGGGATCAATATTAATTGTGCGAAATGGGCTCCGGCGTCGTGGCAGATTACACCATTCCTGTGATTCCAACGCAGGGGAGGATGGGGAGATGTGCGTAGGTGTCATTAGGGACGATTCATTTATCAGAGCAAATCTCTCGAGCATATTGGCAAAACTAATGCCAATGTCTTTTTCAGGAGTGTTATACCTCCATAAAACATTACAAGGAGTCAAATGTCCTGGTGTTATTGCCCCTGGAGTTATCCGTGCTTGGCCTTGGCTGGTGTAATGGTGTGAAATGTGCGGTGCTTGATGCTCTGTGCTGGGGGGCAGGACCAGCACCAAAGCAGCAAAAGAATACCTGCTGCAGCTGGCTCTGCCTTCAGCTTTTTCTGCATAAAACGCTTTCAGCTGGCTCTATTGCCTTCCTGGTCAGTGCTCAGCCCATAAGGGGAGAATTGCTGCTGCCCTCGTCCTTCATTATCGCTACTCATACTCATTTCAGGGCATGAGGTCTGTCAATAGAAATATTTCCTGGGTCAGCCTCAACAAATTGCATCAGAAAATCCTGTCGATGTGGTTCTCAGGACGATTCAGCTCCACTTGCAACCTGTTAGGGCTAATTCCTTTGCCCTAGACAGCACAGGCTGAGCATACATCTGGGACATGCTGTAATGTTACATGTTAATTATTTACTATGACCAGAAAGGAACTTTGCATCGTGTTCTGGGTAAGGGATTTGTGGTTTGTGCTGCTGGGCTCTCTGCTGTGGCTATCGGCGGAGTAACAGCAAGGCCACGGTTACAACAGCAAGCACGCTGGGAGGAGAAAACAAAAAAATAAAGCTAGAAAAAAATGACATTAGAAAGAAAGGACTGCTGAGGATTGATTTCCAGCTGGTCCCAAAGCATCAGAGAGAAATAAGTCACTCAGAGAAATCTTGAATGTGACCAGTAACCTATAGTAAAAATTGTGAGGATATTCGGTATGTTTGCATCCGAGTGTCGGTGTTGTTAGGAGCAGAACCCCATCGTTAGAGGGTTTTCTGTGAAGAGTGATGTCTTTCTGACCTCTCCCCTCTGTCTGATGTGGAGCAAAGTGAGTTTCTGTGGGAAAGGGACACCGATGTGTGTGCTGTGCTGGCACCGCCACGTGCGCCTCCCCTTCCGATGTGCCAAATGCATGCGGAGCAGGGAAGGGCAGCGCAGCCTCCTGCAGCAGTCACTGCAACTTTGGCACATGAATGTGAGTGACTGGGGGGGCAATGCTGAAAAACCCCGTGTGGTGGGACGGGGCCGGCACTTCCAGGAGCAGCACAAGACCTGGTGACACTTGGCTGTCACCCCCGGCACCTTTCCCTCTGCAACAGCCTCTTGTGTCATGCTGAACGGGGAGCAGGGCGTGTTCGGAGGCTCCCTGCTCTCTGAGCTGCTGTTATAAATCTCTGCCCTTCGGAGGTCACCGCCCCTCAGTTCTGAGAACCTGATCTCGCCGATTCCCAGAACTGCTCGGCGCGGTATCGATCTGAGCACTGACTTGACAAATCCGAGCGAAACGTGGGGCTCCGATTTCAGGCAGAGGGGGATCAGCCCCCCGAATTCCCTTTCTGGAAGGAAGGTTGGCTGGGCGAGAGGGTAGCCTGAAGAACAGCAGACAACAAACACAAAATGCTTTGGGAATCCTGCAGAAGGACCTACCAAATCAAAGCAAGCTGCATTTGTTGGAAAATAAGAATAATGCAGCAGGGTCCACTCCACACCTACAGTTTAGCTTTTCATTACCATGAACGCATCTGCCTGCCTCAAGGAAAGAGGCAGATGCAGCAGGGCAGGGCTCCTCCACACCTGTATAACTCTGTGCTCAAAACAGAGACAAGGTGCAAGGAAAAATTGCTTTAATTAAAACCACGGAGCTCGTCTTGGTGGCTGGTGCGTGGTCATGGTGGGAGCATCGGCAACGCTCACCGCAGCCAGAGGTTGGATGTTAGGGGGAGTGTTGAGGCTGGGCTGTGAGTGGGACTGCCCATGTCCCGCTTTCAGCTAGGATGGAGTTAATCCTGGGAGGATATCCAGGGAGGGAACTGTTTGTTTCTGGAACACCCCCAAAATCCAGGAGCAAGCCCCCTTCCCTGTACTCTCACTTAGCTGCCCAGGGCTGCAAGCTGGGCAAACCCAGCTCGCAGGGGAAGAGAGGACCAGCCAGGGGCTGAATGAAGGGCTGCTGGCCAAAGACATAGACCAATTTATTAATTATAGTATTTTTACACTCATAAATAGTAAAGGCAGATTATACCAATGGCAGGGTTCCTTTCCCCCCTCGCTTCTGGGACACCAGAGGCACCTGGTGAGAGCAGGGCAAGGCAGGAGGGCCAGGAGCTGCCAGGAGCACGGGGAGGCAGCAGCAGAGGCTGCCCCACGTCCCTGGCCTCGCCTGGGGCAGGGAGAGCTGCTTTCCCTGGCCTCGGTCCCAGGAGCAAGGCTGGCAGGGCTGGCATTAGCCATGCAGGGGTGAGGCAGTGGGGGAAATCAGGCTTTCAACACAGTTTCCTCTCTCTCCAGGCATTGGCAAGGCTCCGTATTCAGCAACGAGGACGTCAATCCAAAGCTGAGGGAAAAAGGCTTTTTTTTTTTTTTTTTTTTTTTTTTTTTTCGTATGGGTACACTGTACTCCTCCTTGTCTAACTGGGTGCATGGCCGGAGCACCTAATTAAAAAGCGTGGCACATCTCACTGGGGATGTGGTGCCTGCTGTAAATTTTCACTATTGTGGAAAGCCAGGCAAAGAATGGTTCAACTGCACACGCTGCGTTTGGCTGCGTTTGGCTCTCAACGCAGCAGAATTTCCTTCAAACAGGCAAACACCTGCAGTGGTTAAGTCTAAATTGAAATTTTTTAGAACTCTGGTTTAGGTCACTTTGTATAGCTCTTTCTTAACTTGCCCCACCAGGTTCTTTTCTTGCCCTCAGCTGCTTTTCCAGCCAAGCCCAGGAGCCTGCCAGGTCTTCACAGATCCTGAGGGCTGCTGTAGAAATCATTTGGGCTGGAATAACCACGCTGCTCAGAGGGACTGGTGGCCCAGGGCTGGCTGCCTCCTGCAATCCCCACACCTGATGGTGACGTTGGCTTTGACCTGCACCCCAGAAACACGCCACGAGGCAGCTCTGCAGTTCCCCCGTGCTGTAGCAGGGCTGTGTGCTCCAGGCCTGCTCTCATCCCGGCCCCCGTCTCCAGCTGCCTTGCTCAGACAGAGCACCCACATACCAGACAGCCCTGGCAGGGAGTATTATGGGCAGGGAGGTGACGAGGCAGGAGCATGCACAAACAGGACGAGCATTCCCCATTCCCGCAGAGCAGTCCACAGGGAAGGTGTCTGATCCATGGCACAGCCCTCTGGGGTGAAGGCAAGGCTGGCCTTGCAGAAATGAGTCCGTGCAGGTCCAAACCATCCCTTGCTGAGGACAGGGCATCCAGAAGCTCAGGACCGGAGGAGCAGAGCCAGCAGCAGCACTGTAGCATCCTCACATCTGAGAAAAAGTTGAGCAGGAGAACATCTCGCCAAAGAGAGGAGCTCAGCAGGCGAGTTTGCTCCGGCCAGAGGCAGCAACCACCCAAGGTACTGCTGAAGCTGCGGCTGCCCTGCTCAGAAGACGTTTGCATCGCTGAGACCCGGTCCCATCCTGCCAAACATGAGGGTGGCACTGCAAGCACCCAGGAGCCCTGTCAGCTGCCAGCTGGTTATCCATACGTCTACCCCAACCCTTTTCCTCACCGTGGCAGGTATTCACCATTCAGTGCAGCCTCAGGCTGGCCTGGGAAAATGCCTATACGGATTGAATACTAACCAGACATCTCCTTATATACACAAGCAGGGGTGGCAGCCGGCTCCCAGCAGCACTAATAGGTGTAGCCTTTGCCGTAAAGCTGCGGAGGGAGGCTCCCAATGTCCGGCAGGTAAGCGGCGTTCTCATCCAGGTGAGAGAGAGGCACCGTGTCCTCCTCGCTGATCTGCCGGTCAAAGTCTGCCTTCAGGGTCGGCCGCTGGTTATCAGGGAAGGCCAGAGAGAAGAGGGCTTCGGGCTCGCACACGAACTTGTACACATAGCGCTCCCCAGCCACCTGTGGGGAAGAGAGGAGAATCGTGCAGGCACACGGGTGGCACAAGAGCGATGCTCTCGGCACCAGAGCAGGCTTGCGAAACCACCTAGCAAACCCATCAGAGCCTCACGAGAGGCTGCTTTGCGCACTGACCTTCTGCATGATGCCCTTCTCGTAATAGTAGCGAAGGGAGCGGCTCAGCTTGTCGTAGTTCATGGCTGGCCGGTTCTTTTGGATCCCCCACAGCCTGGCTACCTGCAGGACAAAGCCACAAAGCACGTGGATGTCTTTGAGCCCAGCCCAAGGGCAAAAGGCCATTACCCAGCTGTTTCTGTTTTGAGGAGCAAGACCGCGCCAAAGCACATATCAACCCTTCTAACACTTAAGTAATAGGCTCGATATTTGTTTAGCAGCTCTTCAAGAGGGAGAGCAGAACTCAGACTGAGGCAGAGACGTTTTTTCTGCCATTGCAGAGCTCGGTTTTGCTGCCCCCACTTCTCATCCTCCAGTACTCTGACATGCTGAAGGACTGCTTCGTCCTGTTCTACGCTTGATCTGCAAGAATCAGACAAGTTTACCGGGAACCCTCCTCCACTGGAAGAGCAATGTGCCTCTCACTCCCACTATGTGGAGCTCAGCTTTGTCCACGAGGCCAAGGAATCTCTTGTAAGCAGGCCAGCCCACCGAAACAACTCATCTGCACTGGCAAGCGCCCAAAAATTTGATATGCAGCAAGAACAGGGCTACACGCAGCTCTAATCAGATACAAACACATCCCAAAAGTCTCCTGAGTATTGTCAGGTGGAATTGGTGGAATTTGTTTGCATGTTTTTTTTTTGTTTGTTTGTTTGTTTTTGGTGTGTGTGTTTTTTTTTGTTGTTGTTGTTTTCTTAAACATGGTGGCATTAGGAATGACACCTTAGTTAATATGATTTTTGATACCGAAATACCTTCACCCTAGGCCATGGTTTCTTTCAGATTTTCACAAAAGCTTCCGTGCTCAGTAGGGTTCAAAACCCCAAACCTCGATGCCAGCCTCAGGCACGGAGCATGAGGAGACAGCACAGATTGCTGCGAGCTGGGGACTGAAGTGTGTCAGGTGCTTGGGCCTCTTCTAAAAACCTGGGCTTGCTGCGGGGTTTAGCCAGTACCTCTGGGAGGCAGGAGCCTTCACAGGGCAGAGGAAAACCACCTGGGAATTTGCATGCTCAGAGCCAGCAGCTGCTCCCCTGAGCCCGTGGAGAAGCTAGATGGTTTCACCTCCTCTGGCTCAATCAGCTTGAACTCCATCCCTCTTCCAGTCCAGGCGATGAAGTGGGAATTGGTCGGATCGTCCAACAAAGCCACAAGAAATTGCCAGAGCTGGAGAGATCCCCGCCGCTGGTAGGGAGGTCCTTCCCTGTATCCTCCGACCTCCTGCTTGATGTCTCCTGCTGAGAAGGAGAAACAAGCTGTTTCCAAGGGTAACAGTGGGGAAAAAAAAAAGTTGCAAAGAAAGTATATTTCACAAAAACACAACCAGAATATTTCAGTTCACATAAACCAGAGCAGCAAGTTCACCAGTAGCTCTTCTAGGAGGAGCTCTGATGCCCCTCACAATTAAACTACAGATGCCAGAAGGCCTTCGCTGCTAGAAAAAAAAAAAAAAAGAACAATGTCGAATAACCCTATCTCACAGCAAAACTAGAAGTTAGTCTTTCTCTGACCTTCAATTTTTTCTGGAACCACACAGACGTCATCAGAGAAGGATCTCATCTGCTTGTCGTAGCTGCAGCCTGAAAGAGAAAAAGCCACGCAGGCCATCAGGGACAGGGACAGGGGAGCAGCAGAGCACAATGCGGTGCAGGGAAGGGATGAAAAATGCTAATTTCCCACATATTCAGGTAGCTTGGATAACTCTCAATATTTACGTACATGGAAAGGCATCGAGGAACAGCTACAGAACAATTAAACTGATTTCACTGCAAAGCACAGGAGGCAGAACAATCCTGATCTCCGGAGTACCTAAGTGCAGCTGTCAAACCAACACCTGCTAAGGGCCCTCCTAAAGGGCAGTGACAGACCGGTCCCTTTCACGCCTCAGCCACAGCACGACAAACTCCAGCTTCTCCATGCTTTTGATCACAATTAGCTGGGTAAATCTCTGGGATGGTACCACACGGTTCCCTGCAGAACAGCCAGTCACCTGCATGCCACCCTTAACGCAAATTCTGGGACAGTCTGGGACAACAGGCCGGGTTTGCATGACTCCTCTTCCTCACTTACCTCAAAATAAGCTTCAGCTCTGTGCTCTGTTACTGTTCTCACCTGTGAAAGGCATTACATTTTTCCAGGGGGCATTATAAAGGCATTAATAGAGAGCAGCAACATCTCAAATCTATCTCACATCTCCCTGGCTTCTTCCCATTAAGACAGGGAGTTCTCCCGGACAGATTATTTTTGCCTGTACATTTTCTCAGCGAAGTTTGCAAACGAGCAGGTCTTTTTAAGATCTCTGTGCAGCATGTATCGTTGCCTGGGCACTGTAATTTATATCCTCTATATCTTGTTTCCAAATCCCACATTTTCTGAAACAAACCTATTTTCTGTCCCCAGCCAAATTGGAAGCTGTAACAGGGAGCTTTGGAAAGATTTACCTCGTATCCTTCATGCTCCTGTGTAAAGCCATTGTCTTCAGCAGACATTTTGCTGATGCTAAGGGCGGAAGGCTACTCTGAGCTGACAGACTGTGCGTTATTACAATCATAAACTACTCTCAAAAAAGCATTCTTCGGGGTTTGCACATTTTCTTCCCTCGTCTGGACAGAAGAACCCAGTGAAAGTATAGTATCAGCAGAGATGTTTTCCCTGCTCTCGGGGGAGCTTTTTCTTTATGTATTTATTTCTGCTAAAGTGACCAAATTCAAAGTGTCCATTAAAACACCGGGACACCAGAAGCAACACTCCCTCTAAAACAGTGTATTGGGCAAGTGATGTCAGGGCAGCAAGACTTTGGACAGGTCTGCAGGAAAAAAAAAAAAAGAAAAAAAAAAATAAAAAAATAAGATCTATCCCTTGTGGAATATAAGAGAATTACCTGATTGCTCTGGTGTCTAGAGAGCTATTTTTGGAACTATAAACTTTATTTCTATTGTGATCCTCTGAAGTCTCTGCTATTTGCTCTGTGTGCCCTGTTTCTATGGGAAGCAGCAGGTGGAGGTTGGCTCAGCACGATGCAGCTCAGCACACGTGGCTCCGACAGCTCAAGCAGCTCCATGCTCACACATCCTTGGAAAGGGCCAGGCTGTCATTAGCCACCCGAGTCTCTTCAACCTCTTTTGGTTTTAGACTTTAGGATCTGTCTGTCAGAACAGAGCAGGTTTATCTCACACGGGGCACCAGCTCTCTCAGGGAGCTGCTGCAGGGAGCAGCACTCAGGTTTCCAGCAGCAGCCGCTGTCAGCGGTGAAAGCTGATCCCCGAGCAGCCGGGCTGGGAGCGCTGCATCTCCCGATGCCTCCATTTTGTGAATGAAATTCCTCTGCCTCCATTCAGGGATTGAGGGAAGGGGCACGGGGCCAGGCAGCACCATGAGCCGCAGCTCGGGGTCATGCAGACAACCCCTGCACCCAGCGCCCCTCTCCTCTGCCAGGGCTCGAAGGTCACCTCCTGCTGCGGGGATCCGATGTATTTGATTCCTTCCTTTCTGCTGTCATTTACAGAAGGTTTTCGCTGCAAATCCTTTAAAGCTGACCTCGCTCTTCTCCCTTTCTGCTACCTAGTGGCCCACACAACCCCCTGAAGGCCCAAACTCCCTGTGAAACCAGAACACCCTCTCCTCCGTTTCTAGTGTGAGTGGGAAACTCCAGTGGCTGGTGGTGGAGCACACTGCACAGAGCTCTCCAGCATATTAATTCATCACGTTTAGGGACTTTTACCTAGTCACTGCTATGGTTTCTGAATGCCATCCGTATGAAATGTTCCTGTGTTCCTCTGTTTGTGAGGTCTCTTATGACTCATGAACGGGGGGGGGACAGACAAAGGTAAATTGAAGGCAAGAAAAAAGTCCTCTTTACACACTGCGTAGTATCCTGTGAAGTCCATTCTCCTGGGGGTGTTTTTACTGAATCCAAGTCCTTCATAAGCTTTTGACATTTACGTGAATGACGAGACCACCCCATAACATTAGATTAAATACAAGTGCATAAGGGAGTTTCAAGCTCCCGAGTTACACAGCATGAACTGTCCTCTAGCTGCCTTGAGCTAAGAGAAAGTTTCTCTCCTTAATGTCCATTCCTGTGCATTTGTTTGCACATCTGTAATGTGCACCAGGCATAATCCAAATTGGGCAGCACAAGCCTGGAGCAGAGGCTCCTAGGCTTTCTTGTTAATGAGGCAAGCAGTTTCCTTTGCTGTACATTCTCACGTGCATCATTGCCTGTTCTGTGGCAGCAGCTATACATTGCTAGGGAGATGTCAGAGAACCTTAAGATACTCCTAGGGCAGAAAGTGTACCTGAGGCAGAAGCCCTGACTCCACTTTCCCTGCCAGTCCTTCAGTGAGTTCAGCCAACCCCCATGAACAAGCTCCTTTCCTTTAAGGACTCATCTCTGGAATCCAACCAGAACGATCAGCATTATCTGACCAGATAAAAATATATCTAAGAACGCAAGATTTCTGTCCAAACCTCCCAAATGCATTGGACTGGCCAGGTGCCAAAGTGTTTTTAGAGATTGCAGGAGTCAGGGCTCCAGCCAAGAAGCCAGGGCTGGTTCCATTAATGGAAATGGAATTGCCATTATTTATTAACGCAGCAATCCAGCCTTGCTGAGATGAGGCAAGGCGTTGCATGATCGTTTTCCATGTTCATTATCTACAAACACAGTGTGCCTTTACCAAGCCCTCCAGATTTAGCTTTTGATGAACGTGATCCTGCGTGACAGTGCTGCTCTGATATCCAGCCTGGCAGGGCTATGGGCAGGACAAAAATGGTTCAGACTTTACCAGCCAGTCTGGGACATCATGATGAGCACTGTCTGGCAGTTCCTGAGCTTCACTGGAAAGTGGGCTAGGAGATCACTTTTTAATTTAAAATCTGCTTAACATCATACTGTCAAAAGCAGCTTTTGTCTGAAGACTTTCACCTTCACCACAAGACAAGGAAAAAAAAAGATTTTCAGAGCTATTAAAATACCCTTAAGAATAATCCGAGTTGTTCTGGGTTAATTAAAAATTTGCAAAGTCTCCCCCAAAGGCTGCTTATTCCCTTGAGGAAAAAAAATAAAATAAAATAAAAGCATGCCTTAAATCTACTCTGGGAAGGTTTAACGTCACCTTCAAGCTCCTGTATCTCGTTTCTACTCTATCAGAAATGTCTTCTCAGAACATTGTATGGAAAGTGAACGTCCCGAGCTTTTCTTGGGCACGCCAAGTGGTCCAAATTAATTGCATTTCGTACCCCACAGCCAGTTTTCTGGACCACACTCCCCCCTGCAGATAAAACCCAGTTTATACCTGAGTCGTACACGTAGTCCACCTGCTCCTGCTTGATCACCACGGCTGCTGGGTACTGGCAGCTGCTCCCTGCCCGGCTTGCCTGCTCGTACCGCGGGTCGTGGTACTCCTGCTTGAAGCCCTGAGGAGGGTACTGGAGGCAAGGCTCGGACAGCTGGCGCTGGTAGCCAACGGGGGCTTCTCGGGCCATGCTCTGCGAGGAGGGGAAGGAGCGGCACATCTCCACGGGCGGCTGGTAGGCAGAGCTGGAAGAGGGGAGAAGCTGTGGGATGGCTGCTTGCCTGGCCCTCCAAGCTGCAGGGGGACTGCTTAGGGGGCAAGCTGCCTTGTTTTGCTTGTTACGAGGGCTGGAGGAGATGCATGGGGCAAGGAGGGGACCCAGCAGCAGGCATTTGCCATGGTGGGCTCAGTGCTGTAGGCTTCTTCTTCAAACCCCAGGTAGCAGCTGTGAGTCCCAGGTGCTTTAGTTTTTTTTTTTTTTTTTTTTTTTTTTTTTTTTTTTTTTTTTTTTTTTCTCTGGGATCCTGAGGTTGCTGGTAGCTGAGCGCTTGGATCTGGATGCTGCAGCCCCTCCTGTTCTGAGCCACCAAAGCCTGGCCAGCAGCTGCTCCTCCTAGCAGGAAACTCACCTGTTTTCGATGAGGTATCCACAGCTGGATGTGGGGTGGGGTGGCCCCGCAGGGGTCAGGAAGCTCCGGTCCTGTCTAGGGAACTGTTGGAGCGGTGACTGTATCGGGGTTCCTGGGTCGGGGGACTTGATTCCCACTTGTCTGGGCTGATCATAGGCACTGGGACAGTCAAACAGATATCGCAGCGTTACAGTTTTGCAGTCAATATTGCTCTCAGCAACAGGGAAAAGACAAGCTGTTGGCCCAGATCCCCTCCCCATAGCTCCGAGCTACCCCACGCACTGGAGATACCAACCCCTGGGCGATCTGTACTGCAGCACACCCCCCTCACCCAGGTCAGATGGTGGTGACACCACCCCATCAGATAACGTGGTAGCTCTTTGTTCTAGGAAACAGTTCCCCCGTAGGCGCCTGGGGGAGCGGTGTTACCTGGCGTAAAGGCACTGCTCGCCATTGCGGTACTGGAATGGCTGCTTGTGGTTGCAGGACAGCGTGGGGTCCGAGGAGGGACTCTGCGGCTCCTTTTTAATCTTAGCAGGAGGACTGTGAAAAGCTACTGTGGGGGAGATGTGAAAAATCAAGCTGAAGCTTTTCTTGGTTACGGAGAGAGTCCCGAGGGGTAGGGTGCCTATATCTGATTTTTGAGCGCACAAAAGCAAAGCTTTGGTTTGTGTTATGCAAAGTGCTCCTTTGTTAACACACCTGGCAATCCCGTCTTGTGGGCAGCATTACCCAGTAACACCACATTAAGTTCTAACATACTTCTGTGACGTTGCACTGCAGATTTCCTGATGGCATAGTTTGTCTTACAGGACAATAAATGAAGGTTTTTTGCAGAAAAAGCTAATGAGCTGAAAGCCTTCCATGGGAAAATACCATTATATAGACTGCATCCTACTACAGGCTGTCACCAGACTACCTTGCACACGGACACCTCACAGAAGCAGCCTTTCCAGAAGCACTAACCAATTTATACAGATATATTATTATATGTTATTTTATATTAGCTATTCCAGAAGAGCTGGATCAGTGTTAAAGCAGAGTACAAAGCAGAAGCCTGACTTCCAAGTCCCCGCTTTCACTAGAAGCCACCTCCAAGCTGGAAGAGCAGCTTGCAGGTCCTCTCCGCAGCCTCCCTCCTGGTGCATACGAGGAGGAATATTTCTGGGCTGGTTAGAATTTCATGAATAACAAATGTGGGCCGCAGTTTACAGCACCAGGATGTGGGTATTGTTACTTCTTGTGCTTAATTAAATCCAGCAGGGAGCAAAACTTCCTTCACTGGTTCATCAGAAAACCTCATCCTGGCTGCGGGGCAGGGTAAGCATCTTCTGCCTTTGCCTCTGGGCTCTGCTACTGCTGTTAGGAGGCTGCTGACACTTGGGAAGGAAAGAAGAGTAATCCCAGAAAGGTACACATGTCTAGGCTTGTTTTTCAAACAAGGGAGAGGTCTGTCCTCTGAATCTAAACCGTAAGCTCTTCCTAAGGCTCACTGCGGTCCCCGTTTGCCAGTTTACTCCCACCTCTCGAGCTGACACAACGCTGCTTACGAGGAGTGGGATGCTCAGAGCTGTGATTACAGTTCCAAGGGTAGAAGGTCACATCCTGAGCTGCAAGTACCTCATACTTTTGCTGGGTTTCTTTCAGCACTAAGCTAAGCCTTATGAGCAGCAGCCACCCTCAGGACAGCTCTTGCTCCCAGCAAATCCTCTCTGCCCCTTCAGAAGCACCATAGCAGGCTGCTAGCAAAAATGCTGCTGCCTCTCTCAGCACAGGAGGTTCTGGCCACTTCAGTTCACCAACACACCTCCCAAAAATAGTTTTTCTCAGCAAGAAAGGAAAAAAACAAACCACAAGCCTGACTCCTTTTGCCTGCCTTGGGATTCAGCCTACCCCAGGAAAGCCCATCTTCACTCTCTGCATCACACCAGGACCCAAACGGCTCCAAACAGCCCGGCACAATCAGCAGGAATAAATTCATCCATAAGAGACCGGAGCCTTGTACTGCTTCTGGCTCCTGCTCCTCCTCATGGACAAGGGGCTCCCACAGCCAGCCTCGAGCAGCTCTTTTCAGTGTGCAGGGTAAAGGGATGGACAGAGCCCATCTAAAAATGCTGATGTTTTGGCTGAGGCTTTGGAAAGAAAAAAAAGAAAAAAAAGAAAAAAAAAGCTCTGTCCAGTACACTGAGCTCTATTGAAGCCTCGAGAAGCTAAATGTGCTAGGAGCAGCCAATTCTTTCCGGCCCCTAATAGCTGGAACAGGCTATCGCATTACAACTGGCTCATTCATTCGGAGTGAAACATGGGAGCAGCCCTCTCCTCAGTTCTAGGTCAAAGAGAGGAAGAAACAAGCTGCATGACTCAGAGAGCACGCCAGAGCCAAGGCGGGGAAGGAGGTAGGCGAGAACACCGCGTCAAAGCTCTTCATTTTGGTTTTCACAGGGAAAAGTGCCCCAGGCAGAGGGGCATTGGCATGGGAGAGCACAATTGACTGCAGCAGCTTTAAGGGAGCACCTCTGCTCCCTGAGCTGCCAGGCGTGCGTGCCCAGAGGATGGGGAGGCATCTTCTTGCAGCCCTGACACGCCGCTGAAATGGAGGCTCTGGGTTCCCGCAGCTATTCCGAATGGTCTGGATTAATTTCAAGTGCGTAGGCTTGGTCAGCTCAGCACCAGGCTCCAGCTGAGCTGGCAGCACGCTGCAAGGACTGGCTGAAGCAGGCCCAGTGTGAGAAGAGCAGGAATTGTTGCACAGCCCCAGCGGGGAAGGTTCCGAGACCCACGCCCGGACCTGCGCAACACTCAGCTCCTCTGCAAGGTGAACGCTCTGCCCAGCTCTCGGAGCAAATGTTTGCGGTGTGCTTCGCACGCCCCTGTGCAAACATGTGCTGTGTTTTCAACAGATGGCTCCTCGGGGCAGGGAGAGGCCATGCTGGCAGCACGAGCTCAGCCAGAGGCCACGCAGGTGAGCCCCAGAGCAGCACCCGGGGACACGCAGCACCTGGAATTCCATGTACAGCCCCCTTCCTTTTGCTCTGGGGGGCAATTGCTCAAATTCTACCTTTGAATATCATCCTAATGCACTTCCTAAACTCCTCAGGGATAGCTAATAATTCACACACACACCCCCACCAAGACATCTGCTGGAAGCACTCAGCATAAGGGACTGGTAGCTCCCACCACACACATACTCCCACCACACACATACCTTTACATTGTCTAGATGGGGACAGTTAGCTTTTTTTTTTTTTGTCTTTTCTTTGTCACAGCAATGCAGGTATGAGCACTGCAGCCTCAAAGCCTGCGTGTTGCATTTACATATTCCTTTGGGTGAAGCGTCTCCTGCCCTTCTCCCCCGAGATGCACCGTCCGTCCGTCGCCCCTGCGCTACTTACGGTTCTCTGAATGGAAGTCAGGCACAAATTGCTCATCGCTGTCTGGAACCTGAGCTGCCGGGGGAGGGAAGAGAGAGAGGAGAATTAGATTTGGCACTTTGTGCGGCGTAATTAACAGTAAGGTAGAAATAAGTCTATGCAGGAAAGATCTGAGCTTTCGGCGGGGATGCACTTTAGTGACTAAGGCTACTTTCCCTCTGGGATTAATGAATCCCATTCCTCTGCCTGCAGTTGTGCTGCATCAGCCCGCCACTTTCTTGCTCTCTTACCTTGGAGAGAAAAAGGACACCGAGTTTATTAGCTCAAGGCTCACATTTTTCCTTAGAAACATAATACGCAGAGATTTTTAAGCATTTAGCAGGGGGGAAATAATTACCAGCTGATAGATTTGGCAGGGTTATGCCAAAATGCTGAGAATGGGGAACATCTATGCCTTCAACAGAAACAATCCTTTCAGTAGCTCCAGAAGCAGTGGATAGCTTGGCACTAGCAGAATAGGCTACAGTATGTAGATCAGCAGAAAGAGAGTATTTCAGAAGAAAAAATATATATATATATATATATATATAACCTGGTAGCAGGAGAGAGAAATTATAACTAAGGCCTTGCATGTATGTATGATTTTGTTAGTGGGAAATGTAAGAGCAAGCCTGACTACAAAGCCCTGCTCTTTCCCCAGTGATCAATGCTGTAAAGCTTATTTCTAAAAGCCTCTGCCCTGTGGACAGCACTGTTAACACCACTCCAGGAATATTCACATTTCTTAAACCTTGCTGATGTTTCCAGGACTGTCTAAAAGACATCTGAAAGGCTGCAGAGGCCCCATTCACCTGGCAGCAGCACACCCCCTACAAGATGTTGCTGAAGGTGATAAGTCGTTAACAACATTAGCATCTCAATGATGTTGAGAAGCTTCTGGCCTAAAGCCTCCGGGAGCCAAACTGGAGAGGCTTGTGGCATGAAGTCACAAGCACGCAGTCTGTAGGTTTGATGCCACTGGATGAGCAAGGGGTTCACATTTTGTAATTCCGATTTCCATGACAGACTAGATTTTGCTAAAGCTGTAAAAAAAAGAAGAAAAGCTGGCGAGAGATTCCCATAGCATCGACATTGGAGACACGAGGAAAGTCTTCCCCTGCGTACTTCATCGCTCTTTGGACTAAATGCTTATTTTAAATTAAAATACTTATTTTAAATTAAAATATTGGAATTAAAATATTGTGATTCCACACTGGAATTGCTCACCTGCCTGTACACAGCTGCCTGCCTTTTCTCATCTCCAGCTTTGATCAGCCTGTTCATGGATCACCTACCTCGAGGTGGCCTTAGCCCACGCCCGGGTTGCCCTGAAGCCACTTCAGAATAGGGAATTAAAACATACTGAAACAGCCCAGAAGAGGGAAAGGTTTTATTGCAAGATGCACAGGTCCCCTTGACAAATTATTCGAACACAAAATCAAATGTTATAATAGGAATTAAGTCATTTTGCAGCTAGTGCTGGTCTGTTTATTTTGGTTACTAGCTCTTCTGATTTCACTGAAGCCAGCTACACATGTTCCCCAGTTTCTGCTTCCCTCATTTGCCAAGTCAAGCATTAATCTGCTCTGCCCTTGCACATTTGCAGAGGAAACAATTCCTGCAGATTTTTCAACCGTAAATACAACCGAGCACGCTTACGCCCTCCTACAAGATGGTTTGCTCCTCTCTTTCCTTAGCTCACATGGCTTCAGTCCACCCCCAGAGCAGCCCTCCACTACCCAGAGACAGCGGCTGACGTGGTGAACTCAGACCTGAGAAAGAACTGAGCACCTAGGTAGGCCCTGGGAGAAACTGCCATGGAGAGAACCCTTAACCACGGCACATGTCGCGTTACAATAATATTTTATTACTTCCAACAATTACTTTTATGTCCCTTTAATTGCAGGAAAGGGAGAACTTTGCAGCAGATGCTTATTTCACAAAATCTCTCAGAAACTATTGCTGAAAGTAACGTCGCTGTTAGTTCATAACACAGCCAGTTTGGGATATTGCAATGCAAACAAAAATACTGCACTTAGCTCTAAAGCAAAGGTGAGGTAGTCAAAGTAAAGGGAGATGAGGAATGGAAGCCCAGTAATCTCAGTCACGTGAAGCTGAGCTAGACAAGACAAGCCAAAAATAAACCTCAGGGAATAATACTGCACTAACGACAGGCTGTGGATTAGAATGGAAGGAGCCAAGCTCTTCTCTCTGCTCCTTAAAATAACCTATATGACAACTAACGGGAACCATAAGTGGTAAAAGCAGGGGAACAGAAGCAAACCTACATAATTCCTTTTATGAACTACCTTGACAAAGTGACATCAAAATAGGAGAAATAACAGGAGCTGAGTTTGGATTTCTCAGCTTACTGCCCATTGCATCGCTGACAACCTCACTCCAAGAATCACTTCTGTGCAGCTGCCAGCTTCCATGTCATTTTCTAACAGATTCCAGTTAAAACAGTGTAGATGAGGACTTCAGAATTTTAGTAACAAGGCCTAGGCTTTTCTAAGCATCTGTTTCCTTTAAGAGCCATCTATATGCAGATAGTATTTTATGCAAAGGTGAAATCAGGTCTTAATTGCTACTGTTAAAAATACTCTAAAAAGCTAATAAAGATACCCCATGAATGAAATCACACACTTATCCACAAAAATATATTCATACATACTCGAGTACATACATGGTCGAAGTTTTATAAACACTTTACATGTGGCTGAATGCCTGTTGTAAATTTGTATCTAATATTTGCTTCCTTCTTATTTTTTCCCCTTAATTTAAAAGTAACTGTAAGATAGAATAAAATAAAATAGTCAAAATAGCTAAATACCCTGCTTCAAAAGGCATTTTTTTGGTTAAAATCCTGCAAGTGGGAATCACAATGGGAGAAAATAGGTCCCTATGCGTGCAGTCTAAAATCATAAACCAGATGATTAAAACACACACTGAATTTCCTCAAAATCTCACTTTGACTGTGACCAGATGTGATGAGCTGTACAAGAAACCCCCTGGTTTTTTCCTGAAAACATGCAACAGATATTATCACTGGGCATTTCTTGCATTGCAACTGCCAGTTACGAGAAAGTCAAGTGGTTCTTTTGCAGTCACCCTGGAATTTTAATCTAATAAAGACAGAAAGATATGGGAATGGAAATTCTACTTGCCAAAACAGTAAATAAAAAGTAGCCTTCAACAAGTTTTTATTCTCCAGATTCTGTTGTGACCTTTCCAAACTAACCCCTCCTACAAAGCCATCTCTGAAGTCTTCTGTATCTACCATAGTTTAACGATCGTTACTTCTGGACTCTACCCTCATTTAATTTTGTCCCTATTAAAATCTTGTCTTCTCAGCTCTGAAGATTCATTAGTAATTTCAAGAAATCTCTCTGCATTTCCATCAAAAAATCTCATTAAGTTTTATGAAGCATTGACTGCTGTGGGGACGGTATTGCTCTTCATGTTTATGGCACAAAAGCAGGTGATGGGAAACCTGGAGCTCATTCGGAGCCGTGTGATTTTGACAAGCTGTTGGGATGCTCTGTGACTCAGCTGTCCTGATCACAAAATCAAGACTGCAATGCATAACCGCTGGATGTATTGCAAAGAAAAAATCATAGGAATTGGCAAAGTTCCTGAAATTCTTTGAACAAAAGATGCTACAGAGCATTAATACTTCTAAAGATCAGGTGAGAAGGTAGGAACTCAGGGAGACAAAGTACGTTCACTGACAGGAAGCAAAGGGCAGAGCTGTCTGGAGAATCCAGAGTTCCTTCCACTCTAGTAGCCACTAAAGATTTCTTCGCAGAAGTGGAAGGTATTCAATAGGAAATATAGTTTTGTGCTGCTACTTTTCTTCTAAGGTTTGCATTACAATTTATCAATCACATGACAGCAGGTTCCCTTTCTCCGTTCGGTGCTGCAAGACCCTACGATGACCTTCTCTTCACCCGGGGTGCTGGTGAATTCATTCTACAAACACTCTGCTACTGACAGACGTATCGTAGTGATCGTGTGCAAATTCTTTGGATTAAGGAGCTATTTAAAAATATTAGAAAGCCTAAAACTGGAAGTCTATCAGAATCTGACTCTGAGGCAAACAGATCTCATCAACATCTTAAGGTTTTTGCAGATTTAAGAGAGACCGGTCTCAAGCAAGCACGCACACTCAGCGGATCTAATAGATGATCAGCAATTAATACCTATTTTTCTGCTCCAAATTAGCAAATTGTTTCAATCCCAGACAAGCCTCCAGATAATTCCTTTTGCATCCCTACAGTCCTCACACCCTTGAGTACTGCCTGATCAATGACATTTCTTTTTAATTTGAAAAGAACATTAAACGTTTTTTTTCTTACTAACCTGACTTAGGTTACTACCTTTTTAAAGGTTTTTAGAAAAAAATACAGAGAACTGTTTGACAGGTTTGTCCTTCACTTGTTGAAGAATTCAAGTAAAGAACCCTGCTCAAAATACCATGCATATTTTTATAATATTGTTAAATATTTGTTAAGTACCTAGATGCATTAAGTGCTTTTATGTTTATCAAAAGTCTATACTTGAGGTTATATTTTGAATTCTTCTAGAAGAGGGATCATTTGTAGTACTGAAATTAGAACAAATTCATTATGCCGTTTAGAACCACTTTCACTTTGAATTAACAGCACTCTCTGGACCTTGAAGTTTCCTCTTCCTTGAAGTCAAAAGGCAAAACAATTTAGACTTCAAACTGAGCAGCATGTAGAAAGACAAACTCCAGGAAGGTCCTTTCAGAGAATTATTAAAAAAAAAAAAAAAAACTCCTAAGAAAAGCACCTTGTTCCCGAATTAAAATAACAGATTATTGTTTGTTTAAGAAAATATCAATATTTTGGCAACTAACAAAGATAAGCAACAAATTAGCATAAAATCAAACCAGTTACAAGCAGAGGCTGAAACGAAAATTGTAACCAGGAAAACGGGCTAACAGCCAAGTTCCATTCATAAGCAAATACCCAGCACAATAGTGTGATTCATGCTTCTTCATTTACACAGCCCAGAGGTTGGCAAGTCTGAAAAAAAAAACACTCAGCGTTTGGAGCTAGGCAAACGAAGCGAAGGAGCAGAACAAACACCGAAAGACGAACGAGCGAGAGCCGAACAAACCAAAACAGAGCGAGGGGAAGGAGCCTACCTTCTGTCAGCCAAGTCTCCTGGAACTGGCTCAAGTCCTGGAAGAGGTCTGCACGAAAAGCGAGAGGGTTCCTCAGTGGAGCGCTGGGGAGGGACAGCAGGATGCTCCAGCGGTGGAGATGCCGGGCGGGACGGGGAGGTGGGGGCGGAGGCGCAGGGGGAGGACCTGCTCCCTGCCCAGAAGCCTTCACCACCCCCAGCCTCCCCTCCACCTCCCCCCTTACCTTCCGAATCCTGCACCGGCGGCAAGCCCGGCTCCACGGGGCTCTTCCCAGCGCCCTCCGGAGCCCCGCACCCGGGCCCCGCATGGCCCGGCGGCTGCTGCGGGAGGAGAGGATCAGTGCGGGGGCTCTGAGCGGGGGCTCTCCCGGCCCAGATCCCCCAAACCCTTCCCACCCCCCGCCCTGCGGGGCCGCCACTCACCTGCGGGAAGGTGAACGGCACCTGCTGGTCCAGGTACCCCTTCATCCTGACGACCGTGAGCTACTTCCGCGGAGCTGCCGGCTCTCGGCGGGCACCTGAGGGGGGGCAGAGGCACAGCGGGGGTTAAACTAACAACGAGCCGAGCACTCCCGCACCTGCCGAGGCCAGCCCACCGGGTGGGGGGGGACCGTATACCCGGTGGGGGGGCTCCTCGCCGCTCCACAAACTTGAATCAACGGGCGGGAGTGTGGCCGCCTGGCCGGGACGAACCCTCGGTATGAGCCCCCCGCCTGGCCGGGACGAGCCCCCGGGCCGAGCCTCACCCGGTGGCGGCGGCTCCCGGCCCATGCGGAGCCCGGGGCAGCCCCGCCCGCCCGCTCAGGCCGCCGTGAGCCCGGGGCCGGGCTCCCATTGGCGCATCGCCGCCCGCCCGCCCGGCCCGGCTCCCCGCTCCTTTGTTTCATTGACTCCCTGAATGAAGCCCTGCGCCGGGCACGCCCGCCAATCGCAGCTCGCGCTGGGCCTCAGCCAGGGGGGAGTGGGAGTGGCTTTAGCCGCCGAGGCCAATCAGCGCGCGGCGCTCGGGTGTTCATTCAAGGACGGAGCGCCCATTCATAAAAAAACTCCTGAAGTTCATTCATGAAAGGCTGCGGAGGAGCTCGAGCTGCGCCTGGCAGCGTGCTCAGCCTGCGCTCTGACTCCCACCCAGCGGGGCACACGACCAGGCCTGCCAATACTCACCCACGCAGCAGTCATTTTAAAACAGTCTTGAGGTTGTTTCTCTTCAGACGCTGTTCTGTTCAGGAATTTCTTCAAGTTTCAACAAGATTTGGAAAAATCTCACTCATCTATCTGGAGTTAAAATAACTAAAGCCTTAGCTAACGAAAACAGTTTCTCTTGCAAATGTTAAAGGGGCAAGAGGCCCAAGTTATCCCTAAAGCTTAATGGAGACTGCATTTTGGACAAGTTTTCTCTACTATACTGATGTGCCTGTGATGCAAGGAGTATCTCTTATAGAAAAGAATACATCTAAGCATCTAGTCAACATATATCTGAGTCTTTCTGCTATCAAGATGCAGCTCTGCTGCTACCGGGAACCCACTCTGTCAGGGAACCTGACAAAAACGCCATTTTACCCTGTTCATGGGAGCAGAATAAAAATGTGTTAACTGCACCCACATCCACACACATTACTTACTCTGACCTGAGAAGGCCACTAAAGTATATGAGTTAATCTCTTTTGACTTTTGAGTTTTACTGACTTTGTTTCTGTTTATATATTTTGTAACAATCTATTCAGGCTGTTAATTTTAATTTAATTTGATTGGAGAGCCACAAGAGAATATTTCTCCCAGTTAGATTGTTGTTAGGCAATTTATACTTCAAGTGCTCTGCAGAGTCTACGAGTCATCAGATACTCATGCTTTGCACTTTTTCCTATACAGATCATTGCAAAGCAACAGTTTGACACTTGCTTATTTCTGCTGCGTTTCCTGGTTAACAGATAATGGAACCTTTGTTATTTCAGGTCTGATTTCAACATATGGCTGTGCTTTGAAGCAGATGGGATTTTCTACTGTAATATTTGTTTACTTTATGATGTTCTAATTTCCCATTGAACAGGCAGCAACAGCAATGCAGCTGTAGGAGAGGCCTTATGTCCCAGCATGGTTCTTTTCACCTTCCTGTCTCTGTAACACGAAAACAACCTTTCCAGTGTTCTTTATTGCTGTCAAGTGTCAAGACACACTTAGAACAAGAGGCTGTATAGACACACTGGAACTTGACTCTGTTAATGTCAGATAATCTATGGATCTAACAATGCCGTATCAAGCAGACTCAGCCTTTTACCTTAGAATACATAAAATTTCTGTCTCCATTCAGACCTTGTTAACTGAGAGCTCATAGATGCACATAGTAGCTCACCTTAAAAGAAAAAACGAACAAACAAAAAAACAAAAACACAACAGCACTACAACAAAATTCAACCAACCAATGAACAATCAGACAAAAACGTTAATCAACAATACAAGAGGTGCAGTACTAGAATGGGGCTGTCATTATCCTGGTACAGCTGATCCTGATGGTGAGTTAAGTGAGGTCAACATGAACCTGAGGCTCCTCATCATGAGCAAGGCCAGTCTCTCATTTAGCCATGATGACAACAATGGCTTTGGGGGTCAAGTCATGCTTTAAATCCACTCACCTGGCCACCTACTGGTTTCTCTGCTCTGCACTCTCCTCAGTGGTATATATGGATCCATCCTTTTGTTTTCACCTTATTAAAATAGTAAAAGTGTTTTTGATTAGTAGCATGGAGGATGCGGGGTTCATAAGCTACTGGAGAGAAAGGTGTGGGTTCCTAAAAAGACTGCTGACTTCACACTGGGAAGCACTCAGGATAAGCAAGAGGTTGGTGGAAGTTACAGGTACCAGATTGCGTAGTTTCCTTGCTTGATGTTTTCTCTCCTGTTCTTATGTGCTTGTTGCATAAATATGTTATATGTTTGTTTTCAAATGTTAACTGATCAAAAGGGGGCTCTGGAATTACTGTTTATAGGTTCAAAAACTAGCACTCAAGATCATTAATTACCTTCTAAAGTTTTCTCTTTGTGTGGTGGAGTGTGTGAAGAGTTCGGAAGTGATATACAAACCAGAGGGAAGCTGTTTCTTTCTTGCTAAGTATTAGCAATAGATTTACTCTAGCAATGTAATTCATGCTGCCTGGGATGTTTCATCCCTGGACTTATTTTATTTTTATTTTTTCATTTAAGTGCTAATTAAGTGCTGGGTCTAATCCTTCTGTGTCAATCCCCATGATTTAACTATTTCCATCTATTGCATAGGCTTGAGAAAACCCATTCCTGAGTTTCAGATATGTTCCCAGTAGTCCACACCAGCTATGGTTAGTGCAACATAAAGTTCCCAATCATAGATCCTGACACCAACAGAAACAAACAGCAAGCACATTGTAGAACATGGTAAATTGCAAGATGGGGTGTGTGTGGGGGGAACTCTCTGTGCTGTAGAAAAGAGCATGAACAGACCCGTACCTTTATAAAAGCAAAAAGAAACAGCTGGATGAAGAGCTCAGGTTTCTTCCCATCAGGAGTGAAATCAGCCCAGCCACTCTCCAATAGCCCATTGTTCCCTGAGCAGGAGGATTGTGAATAAGGTGCTGAGTCCACTCATTGCCTGTTGATGTTAGCCATCTTTCTCTAGCAAGCTTTTGTAATACCTGAGAAAACACAGAAGTCCTGACACAGGAAACACTTGCTAAATATTTGTGTGCAATTCCAACTTAGCCTCATGAATGCCAGTGCTCAGGAAAGAGCCTGGAGAGAAGGAGCATGGTCCCTGAGCTATGCCCAGCCCCTGCTTCTGCCTCTTGCTGTCAGGTGGGTGGCAGGAACACCAAGCTTCTTACACTGCAGAGAAGCAGTGAGGGGCAGCTAACTGGAGGGAGCAACAGTTACAAAGTATTCCTACAGGGAAAGACTCTGCTTATGCTTTAATGGAGAGTCCAAAAGGCATTACATGTGTGGGTTCTGTTGCTTTCACCAGGGGGAAATACCTTGTCTGCATTGCTGGCTAGCCTACTTTTCTCCTGTAGCATGCATGGTAGTGGTCTGTGCCTTGACAAGAAAGGCTTGGGGGTTGAGCCCTTGCAGCCTGTCACAGCTCCCTTGCATTCTGCTCTCCCTACAGCAGCCTCTTGGTAACACTCTTCAGGCTATGGAAGCTTTTGCCTATGGAGCTGGTGAATATGTGGGCAAAGATGTTTGCCTTGGAGTACTTGCAGTCTTCCTCCCAGGCTGGCAGAGTGACTCAGGCAAGAATCCTAATGGGGGTTTTCCAAATGCATACAGTCAGGAAGGGATTGTTAAAAGTGTGGGGCTTAGCAGCTAGCCATCTGACCACATCTGTACCGAAATGGAACTGGAGAGCTTTGACTCTGTAACGTGCAGGCTGCTCTGCGATACGCTTCCTAATGCATTAATCAAAGGGCATTTTGGGGTGCTATTGCTGTTCTTGATCTATTTTAGTAATGGGAATGGCTGTTTATATCCTCAAACTGCTATTTTTGGCAAACTAAGATGAAAAAGTGGTAAGGCTCTTTGTTAGAGTGAGTCCCCCTCCATCAGCATAACTTTGTTTTAACAATGTTATCTGATAATTGCCTGGCATTATGTCCACAGATCAGAAGCATTGTCAGCTAAGTCACAGTCTGCTCCTCGTCCTTTTATTTTGCAAGCTGTAACATCAAAACTAGCTAGAATGAATAAAAGGAACAATGTCATCTGATTTCAAAGACGGATGTTTGGCAGTGACCCCATCGTAACTCATCTTGAGACAAAGTGAAAGAAAGGCTGTGCCCAAGGAAGCCCAGAAGCTGATCTGGCACAATTGGTCCATATTCCTAGAAACAGGATGGCTAAAATTGGCAGACAAAGGTTATTGATCAGGGTTTAAAATGCACAGTGTGTTTTCTTGCTAGCAAGTTCTTTCTCAAGCATGAATATTTAAATTACAAGGATGACTTTTGTTCAGTCTTTCTGCAACCTGCAAGAAGCTCCATGGGAATGAGTTATTTTGTATTTCATCTTTTAATTTCAAGATATTATATAGGAGCAATACAGCAGGAGACTTCCATTAGCCCACAGAGGTTTGCTTATGAGACTTACCATGCCTTTATGGGTGACTTTCTGTAGTCAGTGTAGTCCCAGTGTGCAAGAAAGCATCTGGGCAGGTTTTTGCTCTTTGGGAGCTGTTTGGAACACAACAGACTCTGGTGACAGCAGTTTTCTATACGGTTTTGTGATCAGAATGCCCCTTTTAAGTATTCATGCCAGCTACTTTTTATAATGTTCTGAATGAGAGAAGACAGCTCAGGCACTTTGTCTGCAGGAAGGAAGCAATTAAATTATTAGCACTTTGAGAAATTAAATGATATAACTTATGGCAGAATAAGTTTAGCAAAATCTTATAATGTAAGAAAACAATTAAAAAGAGTTATATAAGGTTGGGTGGCTTCTTTATTGTGATAGAGTGAGCAGTTAATTGATTGTCATCTTGCTGTAATGTACCAGGGCGGTTGTGACAGCAAATAGAGGAATTTGTGCTCAGGATGTATGGAGATTAAGTGCACAGAAAGGGGAATGTCTTCTAGGGAAATGGGGGTGAGCAGCAGCCTGCTACCCTTGATTCCTCCTCCTTATATCCTGGGGGGAGAGATGAAGCAGAGAACTTCCCTGTCCCCTTCTTCAGCTTCCAAGGCCAGATGTTGGAAGATCCCATTTTGCCATTCCTCTTTGAAGAATTTAGGCTTCCTGCATCGCTGTAGAATTGAATGCCCCAAATGGGAGAAGCCCAGAAGTTGCTCTACCAGCACTGGCAGTGGAACTGAGCAGCACTGTTAGCTCCGTCACCAGCATCCTGCCCTTCCAGAAGGTGCTCATGAATCGGCAAACCCTCCCAGGCTGTTCAGTTTCTCTCACAAAATTTCTGGAGATATTTGTGTCCTCTTCCATGAGCCCGTTGCACTTTGTTTAGCCCAAAGAGAAACACAGTTTCTGGCCTGGAAAGCAGCTGTATTGGAAGAAAGGAAACTTAGCTAGAACCTGCAAGTTGCAAATCACCTCTATTGCCACTCTGAAGGATGCTCTTCTTAAAATCTTTGAAGATAATTCTGTGCTATTTGTATGCTTCATGGATACTGGGGATGCATCATTACATAGGTGCTTGCAGAGTGCTGAATGTGACCAGAAATGGGAAGGATTCGGGAAATGCTGTTACAGTGAAGGTTATAATACTAATTATAGCAATTGTTTTCTTATAATGCAGCTTGGTTCCCTTGTTTTAACTGCAGAAATCATTGCAACTTCTCCCTGAATGTTTACACGTTATCACTCAAACTAAAAGCACAGAAAGGTACATGCAAGTAGAAGATTTACATAGGCTGTCACTCTTAAAAGCGTTATGGATTTGAGGCTGGGAGAGAGTCAGCCCAGCCTGAGCTGCAAGAATGATGCTGAGGAAAAGCTTGGAGGAGCTTAGAGCACAGACACTGTGTTGTTCAGTCAAAAAGAAGTTATGCATTCATTGTCAGGCATTTCTGCAAATTCCTGCCTTAATTACCAATCTCTGCTTCTAACAGGTATAACCTTAAGACTCCCAACCTTTCCTTTCACATGGGACAGCAGCAGCACGAAGCACCAGGGGTTAGTCCCAGCGCAGTCATGTCTGCAAGCTCTGCTCTTTTTCTTTGCTCTCCTCTTCAGTTAGGGCTTCTAAACCCAACTTTCTGCCTGAGAACTCCACCCCTTGAAAGGGGTGAGGTGGTTCATCTGCTGAGGTGGAGCTGGCTGTGCTGCAGCTCTGGAGCTGAGGGATGTTGGTGTAGCCATGGGATGTGCAGAGCTGCTGGAACAGGGGGCCACGTGCGGCGAGGAGGAGGCTGGCAGCAGCACTTGGCCATGCGAATGTCTCCTTGTATTGAAGGGAAAGAGGACAAAAGCAACTGAGCTGGTAAAGAAGGTGCTAGTAATTACTGAGCACTCAATCAAGGCAGGAGAGGAGCCCAGACTTCACTTGTCACTGTACGGAGCTGGGGTACCAAAGCAAGACACGCAGCTGTTAGCAGGTACTAGCAACTTGCCCCATTATGGTTGAAGTAACCACCAATAAAACCTAATCAATGAAATCCCTTTTAAGTTGGTTGGATCAGTGACCCAGAAAATAGCTCCCCTGCAGAAAAGGAAATGATAGTCTATAAAGTGAGAAGTCAATGGGAAAAATCTATTAAAGCGAGGGAGCTATCAGGAGACCTTTGGTGTTAACTGAAACCTTTTGGAAAGAAGCCACAAAACTTGCAGCAGACTTTTAACCCTCCAAACCCTGCCGTGCCAGAGGAGAGCCATCTGTCCTGCTGCAGCCCAGCAGAGGGCAATACAGACAGCCCAGCTCCTGCTTCTGCAGAGCGATGCCTGTCAGCTGGAGAAGGGATGCAGCAGGAACACCAGGGCACTCGGTCAGCTTTCAAGGCTTCAGCTGAGGAGTTGACAACCCACCAGTGTGGGTGGTGATAATGGGGAGCCCTGGTCCAGTGACAGGTTCGTCTTGCCGGGCATTGGACTTTCCTCCCACTGCCAAAGAGTCCCTCCACAGTGTACCTGGAATTATCGGCCAGCTGCTTCAAACTGGGGAGCTGGCAGGAGCCCAGCAATCAGCACAGCATCCTGCGCCTGGGGCAGTATGCAAGGTGATTTTGGCAGACCCAGAAGAGCATTATGAAGTAAAGGGTCTTTCGGCAGCAAAATTCAAAATAAAACACCCCCCAGAAGGCGAAAAAAAACCAACCAAACAAACAAAAACATTAATTTGATTTCTCAATGGGGTCTTCTTTTGGTCCCCAAAGCAGCTCTCCTTTGTCTAGCTTTAGACAGTAGTGATTGATTATTACGGCCAGAAGACAAAAAGCAGAATCTCTGCCTTGCTACTGCCCCTTCTCAGGAAATTGCTCTGTTATGTCAGAAACTAAACAGAGATCCAACAGACATGGGAACATAATTAAATCACACACACACACACACACACACACACACACACACAAAAGAGAAAGTATCTTGAAAGAAGTTATTAGCATAGACCTCCTGAAAATCTCATCTTTCAGGTTTTGCTATGCATTAAGTTCCATCTAAGCTTAATTGGGCTCAATGAACTTGCAAAGTACTTTGCAAAAAGTGCTAGATCATCTGCTGCCCCCATTTACTATGAAGCTGAAAATAAAGTCACTGTTGCAAAATAAGTTGGGCATAAGGGAAAATTAGCTATCCAGAGGTACAGTGCAATCAGTTCTTACAGACGTGATTCTTGCACGTGAATCACATGGTCGGGAAGAGAGAACATTCACGTGGAAGCAGAAGTATCAGTCAGATCTGTTTCCACAATTTCAATTTAAAAAAGTATTGGAAGTGCTATAGCACATCTGCCCCCCGGACACTCATCCCTTTTGTTCTTCTCTTCACTTGGTGCCTCTGACTTTTTTATTGCATGTAAGCAGAAAGGAGGAAAAAAAAGACTTGTAAATACCAGGAGACTGGGTGAAAAACATGTTTAACCTCTGCATACCCTTTTAAAAAGCCATAAGAAAATCCATAGAATTACAATGTGAGGAAATGTATTTTCTAAAGAAGCTGCCTTGGGACTGGAATGTCAGAGTTGCAGGAGTCGAGACTTTTTTCTGCCTGCAGTAAGAGCGATATTAAAACTCCAGATCCAAAAGTTTGAAAGAGGCTCCTACTTTATCAGATTTTACCTTGTTTTCTTTATAAACTGTTTAGCCCTGGTGCTTGGCCAAGCTTCTTGCTTGCCAGAGAGACCTTGGTGCTTAGTGAGGGGAAGAAGTGAGTCATCCCTTTACAGCACTACATGTTTTCTGAATGAAGCACTGATGGGGTATGGTTCACGCTTCTTTACACCACATACTAGCCTGGCTGGCACTGAAAAATCTCAATGCACACAAATATAATTTGCATTACAAAATACCTTTTTTAAATCATTATTCTGAAGCTGTTTTAATTCAGCCTAAACCTGCCTGGCAGTGGTGTTCAATCTTTCTTCAGGTTTAAACAAAGGAAAAAAGTGTATATTTTTTGGCTTTAAGAGGCTTCCACCTAAAATGGGGATGGGGCTGGTGGTGTTCAGGAAATGCTGTCAGCTCACCTGCTCGTGGAGCTGCCTTGACCATGCCCATGCTGGCATGTCTCAGATGTTCAGCACAGCAGAGCTGAGGCTCAGAGGCTCGTGGCTCTCCCATCTTGCAGCATCTGTGTCTGAAGAGTGATGCTGCAGCATGCTTGGGCTGTGAAAACACCAGCGTCCACAATGTCCTCATCTGTGTCAGAGGCCTTGGTGAAAAGGGGCACTGCTTTGTGCCTCATAGACGAAGATATATATTTTAGAGCAGGGAATGCAAAAATCCACAAGCCCCCGGATCCAGGAGCTCTTGCAGCCCAGGGATGTCCTTCCTCCTCTGGTACAAATCCTGCAGGAGCAGTGGGAGCTGAACCACGCTTTTTCTAATGGCTGTGTGCTAAGAAGCATTGCCAATCCCATACCCTGTGTACAGCATGCGGCGTGCTAAGCAAGATGCTGCTTGATGTGTTGGGAAGGACAGAAAGGAGTTGCTTGGGCCATTGCTCATTCCTATTTTTAGCTCCATTTCTCATCTGTAAGAAGGTTAGATGCTGGCTATTCCAGCTCATCTTCCAGCAAGGGACCTTCATGCTCTTCTAATGAGGGAGTCCCTTCCAGCAAACCCCATGCAGCTCCTCCTGAGCAAAGACAACCCCCTGTGGCTCTTTCTGTTTACTCCAGCAAAGAGTGAAGTGATTAATGGGGCCAGAACATATCTTTCTCCCCAGGATCCACAGATAGGCACAGCTGAATAAATACCCCATGTTATTGTGGTCTGCTTGGTTGGAAGTCAAACTACAGGTAGCCAAGAGCACTGCCAAATGTATTTATTGCCACGCTGCATTCACCAACAGTCCTGTAGATAAGAGCGAGGCAGAGAGGTTTAGAAGGACCAAGTGGCATTCCCAGCTCTCCCTGTGCAGGAACTGGAGTGCTCTGGGCCTCCTCTGGGGAATGAGGTGGCTCGATTGCATGCTCTCCTGGGCTTTTAGCAAGTGCCTTTTTATTTGTTTGCACACCGTAGCTCATCTAGTGCAGGCTGTTTTTTGTATGGTTATTCTCAGCCCTTATACAGAGTTTTGTGTCCCTCCGAAGTGATAATTCATTTTCCCAACAAGTTTTACATGGTTGGGGTTCATGCCCCTGTGGGATAGTGTGCCAAGTCCCCACTGGGACACAGGCTGAGAAACTTTTCACACTTAGGCAGCAGCTGAGGCTGGGTTCATGACTGGGTTCAATCAGAAGCACAAGGTCCTATGGAGACTTCTTATAACCACTGCTCCTGAGCTTGCAGCTGTTTTTTTCTGCTTCCACTCCTCTGCCTATTTTGGTAAATGCTGGCAGAACAGAGCTGATTTTGCTCCTTAAAAAAAGAATTAGTATCTTTGGAGAAGAGCTTTTTGTGAAAGGATTTCTATGCTGATGAGTTTTCTATTTTGTAGCTAGGGAGATGGTAGCACAGAAAAAGGCAGGCTTGGTGGAGTGAATCTGCTTCCATTTCATGTTTTTATTGAATAATATACTTTTGAAAACAGTAAGTTTGACTGTGTTGCTTATCTTCAAGCAGACTAGCCTTCCACACAGCCTGTACTCTCCTTTGACCCCTGTCTTTTCTCTTGGTGCTGTTCGTGGCCAGTTCAAGGTGCTCCTCTGCATTTTGTATCTAAAATAACAGTGAATTTGTCTTTTTGAATGGTACCATCAAAGTTTTTGAGCTTAGGCTGATATTATTTACCATGAAGTTATTGAATATATACAAGATGTTCTTCTGCATCTCAGTCAATAGGGTGGCTGGAGGAACATCAATGCCCAGTTCCATATTCTGTAAGGTTTTTAGTTCTTTAACAAGAAGCCAGATGAGCCCAAGATAAGTACAAGACCTGCAGTATCACACCTCCCTGCCATCAGGAATAAGATGGGATCCTGAAAGAGGAGCAAAGTTTTGTCTGAAGCTTTCAATCTTTGTTAGTGCTTTTGCTCCCTATGGGTTGTTTCATAGACTTTCATCTCAGTGCCAACAACAAAAACAGATTAAAAACAAACAAACAAAAAACAAACAACAACAACAAAAAAATAAAAGCAATTAAGAAGGAACAAAACTAAGTCTTCAAGATGTGTACTGTGCTTGGGTCTCAGCAGCAGCATGCTAGCAGGAGACGACTGCTTCCCCTCCAGGTTCTTCTAAAAGGCAGAACGTGGAATACTGATTCCCAACGGCTGCAAAGTCAATATCCCACACATTTCCAGGCCAGTACGGGGAGCACAAAGTTTATGACTTGCACTGAAGTCTGGGGGAATCCTGAGCAGCAGATGGAGCCATGCGAACGGCATCCCTGACTGTTCCCAACCCCGACCTTGTCCCTCTGGCATGTACAAATGGTTGTGCTTTGTCACGGTAGCTGCTGTGGAGACAGTTGCCTGGAATAAGGCTTTTGTAGGAATGGCTGTAAGGCTCAGGCTCCCTGCTGGGTTTTCCAAGTTTGTTGAAGCACCTCTTGGTGTCAGAGGGCAAAAGGGTCTCTGCCAGGCTCCGGTTTGTGGTCAGTCACTGACGGGCTCGTGGCTGGCAATTAAGAACGGGAAACAAAGGTAGCAAAAAGAAAGACGAGGAGGTACAACTAGGAAGGAAAACACCGGTGATACCCTTCTTGAAAGGAAATCAGAATCAAATTGAATCCATTTATTTTCATGTTATATTTAACTTCTGAAGTGTTAAAGTGCCTTGGGCTTGCAAATAGAGCAGCTCTTTTGTAATCCTTTTCTCCAGCCTGCAGAGAAAACAAAGCTGTTGGTGTAGGACGTGGAGCAGAAGGCGCGGGGGAACCTGCCGGAGGCTCCTGCTGCGCGGGGTCACGGGTCGCGGTGCGCAGCCGGCTCGGGATCAAGCTCAAGGTTCTTGAGTGATGGAAAAACCGTTTGACACAACGTCTCTGCGAGTCTGCCTTGCTAACGTGAGCCAGCTGAGGGAACACAAACAGAGGCACTGTAACCAGCCCAAATCCCACCTTCCTCTGAAACTTCCAAGCCTCTTTTTTCCTGTCAGATTCCAGACAGATGAAATTTTCCTGGCGTGGGCCCACTCCTGATTTATCGCGATTCAGAGATGTTGCCAGGACTTGAGTCTGCTGATTGACAGGCTAGGAAGGGAAGGTGCCAGGCCCCGCAGATCAAATACGGCCTCATCTGCCCCCGTTCTGCTTCATCCTTCAGGACTTGCCGTGCTATTTCTCATTTTCTGGAAATCCCAACTTGAATTTGATTCCAAGGCCCGGTTGATACTGTTGTTTGTATGATAGTGTCAAGAGTGAGCACATTCCTTGGATCATAAATCATCTTAACCTGACCCCAATTAATTACAGGCCCTGGGTTTCATTTCTCTCGGTTCTTACCAGCCATAACAAATGAGGTCATTCTGTGTCAGTGAGACATCGGAGCAGACACCACTGGGGAAGTCACAGGGGACTCTGATCCCGTTATGCTGCAGGAAGAGTAGAGGAGAAGGAATGGGCCACATCCTCCCATTGCTTCCTAAATAGGAGCCATGGGATGCTCAGCAGCAGTTAAAGTTAATATATATATATATAAGGATAAATGAAAACTATTTAAGTTTTATTTAAATTTTGGCAACGTAGTGAATGAGGCAATCTTTGATGCTGAGGGCTACCAAGCTTACAAGAAATGTCCTGAGTGAACCCGTCTGAGCCCCTGTGCTCCAGCCAACCACTCAAATGGGTCTTGAGCTCAGGTGCACATCAGAGGCATCTGAAGGGGCTTTCCCTGTTGAAGACCCCTTCATTTTTATGCAGCACATTGCAAAGATTGCATGGGGCTTGTGTAAGAGATTGTGCTTCAGGGTTTCTTAGAAAATGCGCTGCTGGAGAGGTGCTGGTTGATCTCCCAGCCTCGAGGGATTCGTCAGAAGTAGTACAGCACCAGCGCCCATGGCACGGTGCTCAGCACTACCTAGAAATCAACAGGTGTGGGAAGGGAGCTGAATCCAGAGGCTGAGATTTATGCCCTGGGTTCCAACAGGAAAATCCAAAGGACTTGCTTATAACTCACTGATTTCACTGTTATTTTATCAATATCATTTATCTTGTTCACTTGTTATTGTTATAAAAGTGCAGTAACAATGCAATAATGGTGAATGATCAGAAATTCTGGCCCTGTGGAAGGGCAATTGGATCCATTTCCTAAGGACAACCAGCAAGAGAAATTTCCTAGAAAGCCTAGGTCTTTTTCCTTAAAAATGCCTGTGTGATAAGACGAAAAGAGATGCAGAATTGAACCACAGCTGCACAATAATATTAGTTATGGCATAGGCATTGCAAAGCATGGAAAAAAGGATGGAGAATGGTTCATTACAAACTGGAATTGGGGCAAAAATACCTTCCTCTTCAAATTAATAATTATTTCATAAGCAAGTCCTAAAAGTATAAAAATAAATAAATAAAAAATCTGAGGGTGAGAAGATAATTGTGTTTTCAGATGCAATCCCTGGTGCATGCAGCAGGAGTGTTGTTTGCCACCTCTTCCTCATGGGCTGCACTGGGAGTGGGAAGTTGGCAATTTGGCAAAATGACACTGGGCACTTCCTTTACCTGCCTGGAAGTTAAAACAAATCAACATCTTAAAGGAAGTTAATGTGCAACAGGACACAAATGAGCATGGCTGGGGTATCTCATGAGAATAGAGCAGGGGCTGAGCAACCTGGGCTAAATTGTAAGGCTTCATCTGTGTATAAAGTACACAGGTGTATTTTTCACCATGTGTTGCCTCCTCAGCTGCCCATACAGTTGTGTTCACTGAGACTAGAGGGCTAACTGGCTGTCAGCAATGGCCTGATACTAAATGATGCACAATAAATGCCATGAAAGGAAGTCAGAGCTGCCAACACGCAGCACATCCAAGCATCGCTCCCATATACACAGCTATAGGACAGGCAGTTTTGGCTGTTGATGAGTGCTGTGCCAGGCTGGCATGGGGTGGGCTTAGTGTTGCATGAGATGCACTCTCATCGCTAGCCAGCTTCACATCTAAAGAATATTTTAATATTCTAATAAATTAAATACATATTTTAATAATATAAATATTTTAATCCCCATTTAAAAACTACCTGCCATTTAACCCTGTCTACCACTGTCTACTTCTGAACGGAGTAACATTGGTTTTTATCTGGGAAACCTCATACTCTTAAATGTGATGAGCTCATCCTATTTCTTGGCATCATCTCATCTTGATTTTGGCAGAGACAGAATGAGATTTCAGCAGAGAGAAGACAGTAATAAAAGCTCATTTTTCTCCTAAAAATAATGCTAGTCGAGTTAGTCCTAAAAACTGTGAAGGAAAGTGAAAATCCAAGCCAAGTTTCATATTTGAAGCTGTATGCAGATTCCAAACCCAACATTATTACCCTTGTGTTGTTTTCCAAATGGTGTATTGTATTCTTCAGATGCATAAAAGACAGTAAAGCAAGTGCAGCTGTTTTTCTCAGCATCCAGAGGCTGATCTCCAAAACAGCTTTTTGACTGGCCTCAGAATATTGGTTGTGCCCATCCTCAGCTCTAGAAAGCATCAGGTGCCATCTCCTCTCCAGCTGCCTCTCAGCTTCTTGCTTTGTTCTGTAGAGAAACACACACAATACAAAAGAATTGCAATAGGAATGGTTATGTACCAGTGACAGTGAGATGCTCTGGGCCAGACCGATCTTCCGGATGAGTGGAGTTGTTATAATGCCATCAGGATAAGAAGGGTGCTGCCATTGATCTACCCAACTGGGGCTCCAGAAGTCTCGGTTCCCCTACAAGTACTCTGCCAGCATTTCCCGAATTCCTACTTTCCACCTGGAAAAGGAGGGCACCAGGGGACTACTTTTGCTTCCTCCTGGAAGTTTGGTATTTTAAATGACAAAGTGCCTTAAGGCAAGACCTGCTCTAAGCTGAGCGCTACGAGGCTCTGATCTCAGCTGAAGTCTCTTGGTGCTCCTGAACCCAAAGGATAAATAACTGAGAATACTTTCCACTGAGTTTGTCTCCATTATGGCTTTCTCTGACTTTATAATTGCTCTGCTAGAACTGGGAGGCTTTTTCTAAGAAATTTTGCAAAAGCACAAGAGCAGGAAGAATTTGATTCTTGCAGTAGAATGACTTTTTTTTTTTTTTTTTTTTTTTTTTTTCATGCTTATTTGTCTAGTGTTTGAATGGTTGGAAATGTCTTCTCAGTATGTGCATTAAAGACTTCCTGCCTGGAGTGTGCAAAGGACTCCGAGCATTCACAGGATATTAAACAGATTCGTAATGGAACCCAACAGTATAAACATGTCTTCGGCGCAGACAGGAATGCCACAAACCCTTATGTCGTGTAATGTAAAACATACCCCGGTTGTGTCTGTCTTCTCTTCTGCAAATAAACAAGGCAGAGATGTGTTTAAAATGTTTCCTTCTGAGGCAGACAATTTCTCATCTCATTCTTTCATTCTATTTTTTAATATATATATATATATATATTATTTTTTCAGGTGAAGCTTTAAATATCTTTGACTTTGCTTTAACTCAGTCCTGCCAAATTGGAGCTATTGGAGCAGCCCGGTACAAGTCTGTGCTGCTCGTCCTTTTGAATGAGAAGACTTATTTTACAGGTTGTCATTTTCTTGGTAGAATGCATAGAGTATAAGGTACATATATGTACGCATTGGCAAATATTTAAATTAACTGTCCCATGACCGAGAGCGTCCTCTGACACGGATTTCCTTTTCTCTTTACTTTCTCCTTGCAAAATCCTTTACGCAGTTTCTCCCTCCTCCCGTCCAAGTCTCCTCTGTGGTGTGACATCACTTTTTTTCCCTCTTAATGCCCTGCCAGATGCTTCCTAGAGCTGCCCACAGCTGCCCTGGCTCTGCTCTCCCCGGCAGGGCCAGTGTCAGGCGGGAGGCACCGGCCCTGCGCTGACCGATGTACCCTGAGGAGGAAAGGCACCCTTGTCCTTCTCTGCTCCTTGTCCTTAAGACCAATTCCACCACATTTAAAATCTGCTGTGCAGCACACAAGTAAAGAATACATTGATACTCTCTCGTGAGAAATCTGACCGAAAGGAACATTTGAGCTAGTGCTGCTGCAGAAATATAGAAAAGCAGCTCTGATGTACTGGAGTGGAAGCTGTTAAAAGGGAGACCTCATTTATTTATTTATTTATTTATTTCCCTCATTGCCATGCAGCGCCAGGATCCTTTCCAGCTTTCCTTTCTCTCTACCAGCGTGTGAGAGAGCCCTGCCGGGTCTGATCAGGCTGCTCCCTTTGGCTTGTTACCTGCTTTGTGCATCCTGCACGTGCTGTACGTAGCCCTCTTTGTCATCGCCAATGCCTGAGCACGTCCAGCAAGTGCCTAAGATGGGTTGTGCTGTGTTTCAGGTGCTCGTGGTAGCAAAGTAGCTCAAAGCAGCCCCAAGGAGTGCACGTGAACCTGCCTGCCTGAGAGCAAAAGCAGCCGTAGGTTCCTCTCCTCCTGGTGGCTGGCTTCTCTTCTGGATTTTACCCCTCATAAACGAGGGTAGCGACCATCACAGCGTTGAAAGTGGAATAATCAGAGAGCGTGGCTGCTGGTCTGCCCTGTTAGGAACATGGTGCTCTTCAATTTCACCTGCTCTCGCCTCGTTTGGAGGCCTGCTTCCAGCTTTGTCTGAAAATGCCATATATTTGGTGAGAATGCTGTGTTCTTTCCTCTTTGCAGTGTGCAAAGCTGGAGACTGCAGGCTGATCAGAGTACATGAAATTAGATCCCTTGAGTAAAAATCAGTGAGTGAGAGTGATATCCAAGCATAGACTGAGGTTAGCCTAAAATAGTCGCAGTAAAGTAAAGAAGAGTCATGCTGACCTCGGGTGTGAGCAGGACTTGACCTGAGCAAGAAATCTCAAAGCACTTTAATGGAGCTCAGTTTCTTGGGCCACATTTTTCCTCGAATCTCCTTTTCAATTAACTTCAATTAGTACAAATTATAAATAAATATCACAGATAGCGATGCTTCTTTTCCCTGGAAAATAGCTTTCTGGCCAGATTTGTGAGCACCCAGAATGTCCTGAGTGCCTTGTGCTCAACACCAGGACCACAGATCTGTCCTCCTACCCTGCAGCTAAGGAACGTGGCTGGAGCATGAAATCAGACCATGACGGATTTTCTTTGTCTGAACTTTGTCTGGCGCACAGGTCCACATCAGCTGCATCACTTTTCTTGATCTTCTCTCATCTAAGAAATATAGAAAAGGCTGAAATGTAGAAATACAAGAAAGTCAAAATACCAGTAGTATAGAATGAAAAGTAGGCAGAAGTATAAAACTGTAAGGATGTTTATTGGTCTAAGAGGAGGAAATTATCCTTTTCTGATGTCTCTTCCATCTTTAACTTTGTTATAGTATTGTTCAGCTAACGCTCAGCTGGTGACAAACTCCCACGTGTAGGAAATACTCCCCATGTGGGCTCCTGGGTGGCAGGTGATCATGGTTCGAGTGCAGGGCATTGAAATCTTTCAGTGAATTAAAAATTATAAGCTGTAAGGAAGCCTCAGCGTCAATTCAGATGCCATCTGTTTCTTGCTCCTAAGTCGGGGACCCACAGTGTGATAGAAAGAGGCTTGAAAAATATTTTCTTCTCTAAAAAGGAAAGAAAAAGAAACATGACTCAAGCCTCTGTGGTATGAAGTCACCATCCTCTCTGTTACTCACTCCCATTATCTCTGCAATCTGTTCCCAAAGGGGCTTCCAGACATCCAGCTGCTTACCCTTGGGTAAAAGTTATTTAAAAAATAAAATACCCCAAAAAAAAAAAAAAAAAAGTTACACTATAGAAGGATGGAATAGTGGTGTAAAAGTCTGGTCCTGGATGAAACCCCTTCCTTCATGCACAAATTAAAACAATGTGGCATTGTGCAGGGAAGGATGGGGAAAGGAAGTCGGAGGGCTCTGCAGACACCTGCCCCTACCCAGCGCTGCAGTGGAAACTGCCCCGTCGTAATTCACAAATACAGTCTGAAAGGTGATAGCCTGGTGCGCAGATTGTTTTACAGCCACACCAGGCAAGTTCCAGTCAGACAGAAGCCCTTCTACTGTAATCACTGAAAGAAAATGGATTTCCTGTCTATCTGCTTAGAAGTGCTACATGGATCCAGTGCTCTGAGTCCAGTCACTAATGCAGACATATAATATTTCTTGAAGGGGCAGTGTGCTATCCCCAGGGGAAAGGAATTACCCAAAATACGAGATAGTGGCTGATGAAACTCAATAGGAGTGCAGCTAGAGGCGGGGGAAGAAAGCATAGTAACAGAAAAATCATGCGTCTGCTCTATAAGCTGCCTGATCCTCTGTGTGTGCTTGGCTCCCTGCATAGGAAACTCTACTGGAAGTAGGATTTGGAAGCTTTGCTTATGTAGAATATGACCCAGTCGATGTCTCTGGCTATAAAGTGATTCCTAAAATGGTTCTGTTTTCCAGGCTTTGGTTTGTTAGTCACGCCATGCCTGTCTATTGGGGTTTCAAGGGCTGCCCTCATTAGCCTGGGACAAGCTTTCAGGATTGCTGGAGGAGAAACCTGCACCAGCTGTTGGGCACATGCATGCCTCAGCACCCTGCGTGCTGGCTGGGAGCAGCTGTGACATCTCTGTGCCCCCAGGCGCTGCTTTGTTGCTGAAGGCACTGAAATGAGTCACTTCCAGCGGCTGGGGTGTGAAGCAATGCTGAATCCTTGTGAGAATGAGTTCTGGGTTAGGAAAGGCAGAGTGTCTGGGGTGACGATAGAAGCATGATATAAAGGTGATCAAGTGGAGCTCGGGCCATCCCCAAGACCTCTGCTTTCACGCTGGTAGCATGCCATTTCCACTGCTCGTCATGCAGCTAAACCAGCACTGTGAGCTCAGCACCACGCACGCTGCCCGTGACCTAGGAGAGGGCTTTGCAAGTCACAGGTCTGACGCATGCAGATACTCAAGATGCCCATTGGTCTCAATGTGCTATGCAAAATGTGGTGCTCCATGAAACAGGGCAGCTCTAGAGGTGTTTAAGAAGCAGTTGAACTTTCAGGGATTTGAATTCAGACTAGATTTTTCTGTGTCAAATGCTGAGAATCCTCTGACGCTTCTGCCTCAGCTTTGCAGCCTGATGCATTTTCAGCTGAGTGTTTCTCCAGCCTCCCCAGAAACACGGTTCTCTGCCATCTGGTGTGTGTTAACCTTTGCACTCCTTAGCAAAACATTAGGCTTTGCTAGTCATATGATAAGGTGTATCCACTGAAAAGAGAAAAATGGCAAGCTAGTTTTTTTCACATTGCAATGACAGAGAGTGCTTCTACAGCACAGCAGCACCTCAGCAGAGATTAATGCCTTGGTGCAACTCCTCAAGGCCCAGGAAGTAATGGGCTTAAATATTTGTAATAGAAGTCAAAAATATAAAATGCACAGGAGAAACTGAGTTCAAGATCTGATCGTACTTGGCCTTAGAAAGGTGGAAGGGGACAGCTCCTAATTCTGTAAGAAACTGCAGGGTTATTATCGTAATCAATAAGAAGGAAAAGCCAACTCTAAGAGTTGCAGGGCAATGTTTTCAAATGGCCCTATCAAATCCATATCTCTATTCATCTACCTATATAAACACAGATCTATACAAACCCTTGCAATAAGCCTCCTGGAGGAGTTGCAGAAGGCATCTTTCTGAGTTACAAATGAGCGATTCAGACAGCTTCGCCGTTGTGCTGCGCTACTCTTCTCTCCACAATTTTTGCCTTTTATGCTGTCAGGGAAAAGTCCAAGCAGGTGGTTTAAGAAAACATTAGCAAGGATATGTCATAGCTTTAAAAAAGTGTTTGAAGGGAAATGGAGCTGTTGCTTCCAATTTTTCACTCTGCTGTCTCCATGATGAAATACAGTCATATCCACTTAAGTAATACCTTATGGAAAAGGAAGTGTCGTGTTTTTATTGGACCCCTTTTATTACCAGCCTCGGTGAAAAGTGCAGTTGTGAGCAAGTCTCTGCTCCTCCGGCCTTTCACCAGCTTGTAATCCTGACAGAGAAAGGCTCCTTCTCGGGCAGGCAGAGATTTGCAGCAGCAGGAGGTATGGTATATGGGAAAGGTCTGGCTGCTCCAGGCACAGCAATAATTTATGAAGGCTGATGCCACCGTGCGCTGTAAGAGCCTTTCGCTAGGTGGAGCTTGGGACTGAGGACAAGTCACTCATTTAGTGCAACCAAGTTCCCATCTAGCTGCAACGTATCCCCCCCCTCCTTGCAAGATGTGACAAAGCCGTAGGAAATTCTGAAGCTGAAGTGCATGGGAAGGATGATGCTCTGCTGCTTGGACCCAGGGAAAGCCCTCCAAGGATCTCATCCACTCTAAGGCAATTTGGGTAGATGTTTGGAGAGCCTGGTTTAAACTGGGATGAGATGTTTGTGATCAGTAAGTGACAAATAGAAACATATGGGGTGGAAAAAAAAACAAACAAACAAGGTGAATAAAAATAATCAGACGCCATCCCTGGCTGGTGCTTTGCTGCTTCCAGCGGCATGTGCAAGGTGTTTGAGCCCTGTGATAGCAGAAAATCACTGGGGAGAGTTCATTCTGTCTGCAGCAAACGCCAAAGCACTGCGAGGTGAAATGCTTCAAAGGAAGAACCTCTTCCCAAGGCTGGCCACGGGCCTGCTGACATAAAACTGCCACAGTTCTCCAAAGCTCTGCTCCCTGGGGAAACAAATACAAATGCTTCCAAGATAAGAATCGGGTGCTTCCTTCAGCTCTGCTCGTTTACCGCAAAGTGGTAATGACTGCTAGGGAATGATTTATAATCTTTTCTTTTGAAACAGGTATTCGGAATATAAACTTGTCTCAGGTGGCTACAGATGACCTTTATTGTTCAGCTCTGAAAGAACTCTTGGAGGGTTAACAGATGAGGCCAGCAGAAAAGCTTCAACCAAGTTCTTTGATAGCATGGTAATCTCATAGCTGTGCACGTGAGGTTCAGCTATGTTGACAGTCAATTACTGCTAGTTTCATATCTATTTTATTAATACTAGAGTCTCTTGTAAAACCACTGAAGCATCTGACTGGATGGTGTATAGCATCATCTCTTTGAATCAACTGGCTAATTAAAAAATTAGCATAAAAACATAACATAAAAAAATAGCCTCAGTAAATAAAAATAAACAGGACATCTAGAACTGGTAGGCTTTGTTTTGTTGTTCCTTTGGTGAGTGTCTACATTCATTCAGGAATTCACATTTGCGGAGGGGCAGCCCCTGAGTTAGTCCCACCTACCTCTGGAGTTGCCCAAGCGGATCCGTGACTTAGAAACTGCCAGCTCATTGCTATGGAAAGCCACAAAGAAACCGAGGGCTAGTGACAGAGGGCACATAAACCAAATCAGAGCATCTGCTATGTTGGCATCCAGCTAGGTAGCTGAAAGGTCCGTAAAATCTATGACTGCAAGGAGGGTGCTTCTCTTCCTGTAGCTAGGAGGGGCAGCACAGACATAAAGGGCTGCAGCACGTATTTTCAGGTTTATACAGATCTCCCCGGTCCCTGCGGACAGCTTGCCCTGGTCTTGCATGGGAGGAAAGTCTTGCAGCTCTGTGGAAAACACACCGGCCCTTCCCCGAGCTAGGCGGGTGAGAGATTTATTGTGAGTCAGGCATGGGAAGCATCGTCAGACATCCCCAGGTAGCTGCCTTCCCTTCCGCGAGGAGAATTAAGCCTGAGTGGATTTCTGGGAGGAATAATTGCAGGTCAGAGATTTTGCTCCCTGACAGACTTCGCCTGAGAGCCTCTTGGCACCGAGGGTTCAGGGGTCAGAGGCTTTGATGTTGGGAGCAAAGCGCTCCTTCCCAAAGCACTGAGGGCTCGGGACAGGCCGATGGTTTGATGTGGAAGCCTCCTAACATAAAATGCTCTCGCAGGTGGCTTGTGCCTTACAGCCCCACAGCCAGCACGAGGACTGTGTCTGAGCTGTAATTCTGGGTACCGAGTGAGGTCCCATTGATGTACTTTTAAATGAATTAGGATGCAATAAGCTACTGTTAGCAGCTTCAACAAGAGGGAAGATTTATTACCCTTCCTTCTGATTTTAGTTTATGTTGGTAGCCAAGAGCCCAGAAGTTTTCATCCCCAAAGAAGCTGCTTCTGCAGCTTGCAAGCTTCCAGACCCCAGCAGGGAGGCAGCAGTGGGACGATGTGTGGTGTGGAGCTGCTTTAAGAGCTCACAAGGAAATGAGTACCCAAACCCCTGCCCTGTGGTGCCCTGTGGTTGGGGGGGGGGAGGGGAGGGGGCAGATGTCGAGGGTAGCGCTGGAGTTACCCCCAAAAGCAGCTTCCTCGGTGCTTCAAAGAGCTCAAGCTAAACCAGTGAACTTTGTCAGGAGCTTAAGCAGAAGCACCAAGGTTTAGGAGGAACCAGAGACATTTTCTACTGTTATATGATAAACCGTAGCAGCTTCTCATTTGTGCTTGGACACATTTTTATTTTTTATTTTTTACTTATTTTCTGTAATGTGAATGGTGAGGTTGGTAACCTATTCTTCACACCAGTTTGTAACCCGAATAACACCACTTGTCAAATCACACCCGAGCCTATTGCTGCTGGAGTACTTGGGGTCTGGCCTGTCTGCAAGATGTCCTATGGAAACATCACATATGGATAGTCCGTTTGGGTGGAAAATGGGTGATATTCCCTTTCTGTGAAGATCTGAAGATTATATCAAATAGATATAGCCCCCAGAGAGGAAAACTATGCTCTTAATTATTTTATCTTATTATTTACCATTAGTTTGCGTTAAAAGCAAGCATCATCAAGTCCAACTCCAATTTTCCTACTAGATACAGTGACTCTCAGTTCTTTGAAAAGAATCCAGCATCTGTTACAAAAGAAACATTCTTATTAATCTACTTTGCAGTCTTTTACAAGTGGGACAAACATAGTTTACTTTCCAAGTATATCATGCAGATATGCAGCTTTATATCCAGCGTATCTGCAGACCATGCTAAAGCCCAACAGCAGTTCAGAGTAAGGTGAAGGGAAAATAGTATAACAGTATGCCACAGCTGCAAGCTGTGATTATCTTTCAATTATTTAAGCACAAATTTTGGTATTCTCAATAGCCGTTATACGGTATGCCAATGGAAAAGTCTGTTTAAGATATGGCAAAATTGTATTGGAACACATTAACCAAAACAAAACAAAAGGCAGCAGATGCTATGCTTTCCTAAAACTTCATAATTTGAGGTATTACATGTTTTGGCTGGAAGGGGGGCAATTTCAAGTGGAAGTGGTGTTCAGACATCCGGTTGTTCCATGGCAATTTGTGATCCTGTACTGGAAAGCTGCTTTAACCTTCTATTTACACAAGAAATAGGGGCAGCTGGCTGTGTCAGCTTTAGTGGCTTTAAAGATCTCTAGTAAAATGTCCTGGGGTCAGTCAAACCCCAAAGGTGGAGGCGATCAAATACAGATTAAAACCAAAATGGAAGGACAGAAAAGACACAGGAAGTTGGCATGTTTTGAAGAGCACAGGTACGTTTCATTTGTATGACATATCTGATCAGTTGCAAACATCAGCAAAGAAAAATCACAAAAATAACCTATTCATAGAAAGTTTGCAAAAAGGGCTAAGTTGGTCACATAACTGTAAATTTCATAAACAAATATTGACTTAGACGTCTAAGTAGTAATTGTAAATCCACACGATACCTGGATTAACAGATGTATTTGTATGCAGCTTAAATATACACGTGTGCTTGTTTATTCTGAGGAAAGTTTTGTCTCCAATGGAAAATGAAACAAGAATCTGTAGATAGTAAACTTGGCTAAATCACTCCGCAGAACATTTTCTGCTCCTCCTGACAATCCTGGATTCACAAGGAAAACTGAGTATCCTGAAAGATTTCCTAAATGCAAATGAAATGAAGCATTAAGGAACAGTTTTCCTTCATTTAAGCAGACATGAATGTGGAAAATAAAATTGTAAAAGCTATTGCAATCAGAGAACCTGCTGTGATAGTTGGTGATGGCTGCTTTGAAAAAAACATTTCAGACTTAAATCCGGGAATATCTGGGATATCTAGGAATTTGATTTCAGGATTTACAGTAAGCCTGGAAGAAACGTCCCTCTGCAAATCGCTAGCATCAGCAAGGCACCTGTCCTCCCGGCTGTGAGTGGGAAGCCAGCTCTCCTCAGGCTGGTCAGCAGAATTGCGTTTATAGGTCTGGTCCCAAACCAGAACCGGTTTTAGTTCTGGTTTCAGTACATCAAAGAACTCATTTCTCTTAGAGGAAGGTACAGGGAGAACAGAATGTGCCTTGCCAAGTCTAAGTGCAGAATGAGAAGAAGTGGCCAGGGAGAGGCTGGATGACAACACAGTGGCATTGTCACCAGCTGGACCCTTTCTTTCTGCCTGATAGCCTGTATTCTCCAAGTGTTTGAGAGCCTAAGCAACATTACTCCTGCTTTTATATACAGTGGTTCTTAGGTTTTATTCTGAAGGTAGGCCCATGGCAGTGAGACATGTCCAGAGAGCTAGATTCATTCCAATGAAAATCAAAGTCCTGCTCTCCTTCGGCTTTTTTCCCCTTGTGCCCGTTGATTGTCTCTGCCAGCTACAGCATCGTACTCCTTTCGAAGGCTCAGCACCATGAGTTTTGCAGGCGGGGCCATGGCACGGTGCCATAGCTGACCCGTGGCTGTGTCGTGCCTGCTCTCTGTCCAGTTCCTCTCCCCGTGCTCTTCTCGCTGCTGCAGGCGCTAGTCAGAGCTGGGGGAGGCAGCGGAGTCCATGTCCTCCGTGTCGTGTTTGTGGGGGGACACGGGCTGCCCCCCCTTAACGCGTTTCCACTTCATTCTTCTGTTTTGAAACCATACTTTGACCTGGGAGGTGGAAAGGAGATGAGGAATTATGACCTCAGGCTGAGCTGTCTAAGCAGACCGATGCATATATATCAACAGATGTGTTTCATGAAATTCGGGAAGAAAAATTGGAAGGAACCTCATAAGTGTAAGTGCTCTCCCTCTAACGAAGGCAGGAACAGTTCTTTCTAAGCTGTTCCTGGAGGATGTTGCTGAGACCAGCAGAGGTAGCACAAGTGCTTTGCCTGGCATCTTTGTCAGCTATACGTGCCGATCCAATGGGTACAGTGCACCTTTTAACATCCACCCCAGCCAGTCTAATCCTTCAGGAATTGCAGTCATCTTCATTTAATTGAGCAGTTCCTCTACACCAAGTTTGGTAAGGAAACCCTGACTGAGATCCCAGTGAGAGGAGAGAAATATCTGCCTCCGCTAAACTTTGCATTCTTGTCCTCCCTCATCACCTTGAAATACCACCTGACCCAGGAAGGACACATATCAAATGTGTCATCCCAATTATGTCCTGGTAATTAGAGTCTAAGCTGATATCTGTATTCCATCTGTAAGCCTCAGTGTAGTATGTACCAAGGGGTGGTGGTAAACAATAGCTCAGTAGAGCTCAGTAGGTGTCAGTTTTTTTTTTTTTTTTTTTTTTTTTTTTTTTTTTTTTTAGAATTACATGTATTAAGTACTTACAGAATTTTTTAACACATGCTTCAAAAGACCATGGAAGTTTTGTATTAAAACACCTCTGTGCCATTGCATTATACCTGCCTTGAGTAACCAGTCAGCTTTATAGTTTTAGGGAGAAGCTGTGGGGAAGGAAGAAGGTGGGGAGGAAGGGGTTGGGGAATTACTTGTCTTTCGGTGAGGTCCAGGTTCACAGCTATCTCGTATCTCCTGAGCCTCGTCAAGTAGTTGTGGTGGGCAAATTCAGCCTCCAGCTCCCGTAGCTGTTCCTTTGTGAAAGCTGTCCTTTCCTTCCGCGACTTGCTGCTGCTTTCTGCCTTGTTGCTCGAGTTCTGGTTTTCTAAGGGGCAAACACACAGAATTTGCAGTTACCTTGACCCGTGTGAGCACGTGTAAAGAGATTGGGTGTAAAAGCGTGCATTGTACCCCCTGAGCTCAGCACAGTGTTGTCAGCCTTTGGTTTAAGGGGTGAAGGTGGGACGGGGATCATCACCCAAAGCACAGGAGCACAGGCTGGGTCTGCAAGGTCTGTAGTGAGCAGCCATGGGATGGGAGCTATCAGTAATTTCCTTCCCCATCTCTTTTGCTCCATACGCACGCGTTATCACCCCCCCCAGTTTTGGCTTTGCAGACTGCCAAGCAGCTGGCAGCAGAGGTAGCACTTCGTGCAGGATGGGCACTGTGCAATGAGTGCACGGTGACCTCCTGCGGTGCAAGGGGTAGGGTGAAGCTGCTGAGGAAGCACCATGGGTGGGAAGCACACGGCCTGGGAACGCTGGGAGGGGAGAATGTGGGAAAATGAGCAAGACCGGAGAGCCAGCCTCCGTGCATGGTGCTGCAGGCACTCATCTGCTTCAAGTCTGTGCTGAACAACAGCCAGAGGGAGAGCTGGCACCTGTGTGACTGGCTTCAGAACCACCCCTGTGGTTAGGAGCTGTATTTCTAAAGCTAAATTTCAAGCCATAGCCAAAGGTATGCTGCACCAATTATGCCAAAAAGTGAACACAAGCTGACTTTGCCTGAGATGGTGGCAGTCTTTTTATTATTATTATTATTATTATTATTATCACATTCTCCTGTTTTTTAAAGAAATGCTTGTGAAGAATCTCCATGCAGCACAAGGAAAAATACCCTTGCTTTGTGAGCAAAGCCCAAACTGTGCCAGTCTTTCAGGCAGTTGGTGTTACAAGTTCCTGGCCTCTTCTCCCTCTTTTGCTCCTGCAATTGGCTAGACTCCCCAAACTGAACGAGTTAGTAACATTTTAGTTATGTTGGGTGCTAATTACTTAATTCTTGTGTGTAATTAGTGCGCAATGAAGTTTCACATGTCCTAGCATTACCATACATCCTGGCGCATACTGTTTCTCCATAGAAACTGTATACAAAGCAGTAGCAGTGAGCATGAAATGAGTATCTTCTAGGTGTCATTTTCCTTGCTGAAAAAAACCTCCTGTGTGGCTGAAGGCTTTGTGATTTATCTGATCTTAGCTCTGCCCACCAGAAACAGAGAAATTGAATATAGCTCACGTTAGTGATGATGTGCACAGGAGCAGTGCACCACGTGCTGCCCTCCATTTCAAGGCAATTAGTCCTGTTTGCATAGAATCATAAAACAGGTTGTGTTGGAAGGCACCTTAAAGACAATCTAATTCCAACCCCCCCTGCCATGGGCAGGGACATCAGCATTGTCCTGGCTCCTGAGCCTCTTGGTTCCAATCTCGCACCAAACACCAGCCTCACTGCATTCCCCAAAACAAGTGTGGCTTTGGGGAGGGCAGTGGCGATGCAGGAGTTGAAGCACAGATCCCATGCTGGGTACATATGGGAGTTCACCACTTGCCCCTGTGCAAAGGATATCCTTCATCCCTTATGAATTATATGAATAATTTTAAATAGCTAAGTGTCTCTGGGACCAGCGCAGGTTCTGCCCCACGTGGCATTGCAAAGAGACTTAAGGTAGAGAGTCTTATGGGTGGCTGGTAAAAAGTGCTTTTGAGGAAGACGCAAGGACTCTGCACTGTGCATGTGCAGGATTTGGGTGCCAGAGATGGTGTTTGTATCACTCGCAGCAGCTTAACCATGGAAGCATGGGACTGACTAATGCCTGTAATGCAGGATGTTGCCTGCTTGGTAATGCCCCTGGTGATCCACAGCCCTGAGCAAGGCACGTGGTGTTTGTTGTCCTGCAAACTCTTGCCAGCGTGTGCAATTTTTTCCTTAGTAGAAGAAAGTGTAATAAAAATCTGAAGCATCTGCACAACGTCACTTTTTCCCCATACTAAAGACTTTGAGGGTATATTTATTGGAAGTGGTTAAATCAAGTGGTAAGATGGATTTTGCTGTCATGGAACATAAAATTCTGAAAGCTCTCAGGAACGTTGGCCAAGTGAAGTGACTTCATGAATAGCTGATTCGTTTGGCAGCTGATGATAAAGTAACCAGCAGTTACTTCAGTGAGCACCTCCTGGAAGGATGCTCGACAGAGGGTGTGCGCAGGGGTCTGGGACAGATGAAGTTCTGCCCCCAGATCCCTTTACATTGCCCGGGGACCTGCCTGTGCTCTCCTTTTCTGTCTTCCTCAAGTTTTCAGCTGCTACCTGCTGCTGTTGGCTCTTACGTACTGCTTTTTACACCTCCATGGTTGTAAACGGGTATTGCAAGCCTAGAAAACCCTCTTTAGTCAGTGGCATGAGGGAGAAAGAATGGTCAGGCCAGAATTAAGTTCTGCTCTGCACATTTTCACCTTGTTTTTTCTCCCCCAGAATTCTTCAGTCAAGGGCTGAAAGTCAACAGCATACATCTATTTGTGGTTAAGGGAGGGAGTCATTAGGCACCACTTTCTGATTAACGTTCTGTATTATTTAATTCCCATAATAACAAAGGCATCTACTCAGACCTGTTTCTTGCTGCCTTATTCTTCAGCTTACGTGGTGAGAAGGGTGGGATATCCAAACTATCTGCAACTGGTCATCCTAAAAAACATTTAGCATGAAAAAAGCAGCGTAAGGTGATTCTTTAGACACAGCTTTCACCTGAAAACTAGTTCACTTCCGAAGTGGCTCTCCCTAAGGTTTTAATGCTTACCTTTTGGTTTTAAAGATTAATTTAGAGCTTTGGAGTTTCCTTACTGATCGACTTATGTTTTTTACTTCGTGGTATATGATAGATGTATTAAACCTGAAGTCATTATAAAGCCTTCTAGCCTCTTTAATGCTGTAATTACAAAGGCATTTCTATAAATTATTTGCTAGGTTGTACAGTACTGAATACTTGGAGCCCTCTGCAAGAAAAAGATTTGTGAATGTTAATAGCTGTGGCTTGTGGCAGGGCTGCAGGGGCAGCTGTGAAAGCTCACCCTGGGCTATTTGCTGTCTTCAGGCCATTTGCTGAGCCTGGGAAGTCGGGACCGAATATAGCATCTAAATAATTAAAGCTGGTAGAGGAAGGAAAGGGGGTGTGTGCGTTCATACATGCATGCCTGTAGTAGACACCACTGTTGCTATTGCCACAACATAGCTGTTCTCTAACTGTTCCGAATCTATCCCTGCTTTAAAGAAAGTTTTAAGGATTGACAAGCTTTTTTATTATTTTTACATCAAATAAATGTCTCTCTGTGTCTCAGTTCTCTATCCGTAAAACAGGGATGCTGGAAAATATTCCCTGCTTCATAACAATGCTGTGGGGAAAAGCACACTGGTTTGTAAATGAATGCTATAGCAAATGAATGCATATAAACCTCATATTTTTGAACAACTTCCTTAGGAGAAAACAACTTTATGCGTATTTCGCATGTCTGGATTTGAAATAGCAGCAAATGAGAGGTTATACACCTGAAACTCTTGAATATGGTACTGTAGAAAGAAAGTGTTTTGCTAGCTAGGATGACGCAATGAAAGCCATCTGCATTGTTTTCCACATGGTTAGATGTTGCACGGATGGGCAAGCTTTTGGTATCTCCTGTTTTGCAGTAAAAACATTCAATATTCAGCGAGGCCAAACAGAATTTGTATCTAAAGGGAGACTTTGATGCGTCTCATGCTATGAACTGAGATGTCAAAACCCTGGTACTGTATTTCCAGCTAGCCCCAGGCTGCTGAAGATGAGGGATCTTTGCCCTTTGACTCCCGTTCACTCACACTTGGGCAAATGGCAGGTATCCAAGATGTAACTCCACGACCTAGGACTCTGAGCTCAGTGTCCATGCACCTTGTGATTCCTGCTTAGTTACAGCAAATTTGCCATGTGCTGGTGCATAAAACACCTTGGGCAGTTAACAAGACCTGCAGGAGTGAAACAAACACTGGAGGTCATCAAGGAACAAGCAACTTTGTTTCGATGGTGTTATTGTGTGGGTTTCCTAGTTATGAATTGCAAAATGCTTTCTTCATCAGCTTTAGTTCTAATCTTGTAGGTGCTCTCACGCTACAGCCCGTACCATCCCACATCCCTGCTTTCACGCCACCTACCTGAGTTTTCCTTTTTTCTTTTGGATGTCTTTTTCTCTGTCTCGATCGCAGCGCTTACCGGCGCTTCATACTCTTCATTCATGCCCATCGCCACGCTCACGAGGTTTGGGCTGCCGCCTTCTGACTCTCCAGAAGCCAAGGCCAGTCCCGGATTCGGCCGTCTTCGGGCTTCACTGGCCGCTTGGTGCCAGTCAGGGTGGTGGAAAGAAGGGTGCTGCTCCTCGGGCGGGAAGCTCTGCGGAGCCGTCACCAGGCAGGAGGCTGAGAAATCAGAGTAGGCAGCAAAATCTGACTTTTGATGGAAGGAGAAGGGTGCCGGCGGGTAGTGGCTGAGCCCCGTGGCTGCAGGGACGTCCGCACGGCTGCTCCGAAGGCACCCCCAGAGCGGGGCTGAAGCCTGGGGACCACGCATGCAGCTGCTGATGGTGGGATCCATTCGCCTCCAGCGCCGTCCACGCTCCGGTGCTCGGGGCTGGTTGCAGCTCAGGCTTCTCAATCAGAAGAGGGGATGGATTACGGGATGGATTTCCTCTCTAAACAACAGTTTGTTTGTGGGTTTGGGGCTGTTGCAGACTTGTTATTTTGGAAACTCTTCTAAAAGTCTTCATTGTCCCGACTGGAAAAGAGTAACCAGACCTAGGCAGTGATTGCCCTGAATTATTTCCCAAGGCCTGAAGCTCGCTTCCTTGTGAAGTGCTGGACATGAGTGAAACACTTTTTAAATACTGTGCTGGGGAGAGAGTGACAAGTTTGTGAAGTGAAATGTGAGAGAGGGGAGGGAGGGGTTAACGTACACACGCCCGCTCCCTCCAACCAAAGCAAAGCAGGCACCTATTAATCATCCGAAACCTTATATGCACATCTAATGGGATTTGCAGATGGAGACTTTTAAAGAAACAATGTCTGTATTTTTTTTTTTTTTGAAAAAAAAAAATAGGAAAGAGCAGCACACACACACACACACACACAAAGAGGCTTTAATGTTTCCCTGTAACGCTATGAAGTTATTTTTATTGCACTGTTAACAAAATTCCCCAGGTCTTGCATTTGGAAAAAGCCCTAATACAGGATTCAACAGATGCCAAATTTCAAGAACTAAAGTGGGAAATAAAAGAAAGTACTTCATTGATTGTAAATGATTTAAGGCCCAATCATTAGTTTTAAGAAAGTATTGAGTCTGGCTTGTACATATGTGCACATTTTGGAGGGATTTCTTTTGTTGTTAGCTTTATAACCCTTGTATTTGCTGATACTCAGAGCTTGCTGCCACTGGCAGTTATTCTTTCTGCATTCTACTTTCCAGGGAATTTTCAGTATGCCACTCCTTCCTCCAAGGAAATCTCCTGCTTTTATGCCAATGCGAGACATGTTTTTCATCTTTTGTTGAAAGTTTTATAGTTTTTCCTAACAGAAAGCAGATTCTTAGATCCTAGAGCCATCGCAGTTGGAAGGGCATTAGCAGGGAAGCTGCTCTCAATCCCTTTTTCACAGAGGTGTGGCAGCTGGGAGTGCCCCAAACCCTGCTGAAGAGCCACATGAGGGTTACCGCAACTTCTCGCAAGGCTTTTTTCCGTTTTTGATGATAATTTCTGCATGCACGTGTTCCATGTTTCCGTAACCTTCTTGCAGCCATTTCCAGCACTTACTCCGCTACGCCTTGCTACACGGCGTGCACGTCTTTCCCTTCTCCTCCCACCATTTGGGCTGGGGTTTGTGTTCTCTCATAGACACAAAGAGATTTACCAGATGGATGTGGAGCCCCAGGTTTTTCCCCAGGGCTTTAAGTGCTACTTTTATTTGGCTTCTGTATAATCCAGAATTGTAAAATTTCAACGAATCAGGGGGAAAAAAAGGTGTACTCATCCTGATACCTGTTGGGTCTTAGAGCTTGGGCTTTTCAAACAAATAAGTGGGCTTTAGTTCAGATCTTTCTGAACGAGAACCTCAAACTCTGTTTTGTTTTCAATGGATCTTGATTTTCTTGCAAAAATACCGCATATCTGATTCACCCTCTCAGAAGATCCCTCCTTAAATAATTAAATCAGTTGCTGCGTCGTGGTGGAGAAGAAACATTCACAAGTTTCCCACTGACTGGCAGGAGGAAAGCCCCAGGCTACTCTGTCCAAAAGGCCAGGCTGTAAGGAATTTATGAATGCTGCAACTGTTCCGGGCACTGGCAGAATCCAAGGCAGCGTCCAGACTGTTTTTGCCAATGCAAAGTATTTCATTGACATCCTTTGTGTGTGGTGTCGTATGTAAAACGGCCGCTCACTGGAGTCACAGGGGTTATTAGGAGTTTGTATGAACTCCAGCCTAGGTCTGCTGTTTTCCAGTCCTACTTACGGTCCAGCTAATCATAGAAGCACCTATATCCCATTTCTGTCCTCACACGTCTCTATGGGGGAATAGGAGGGAAGGGAGATTCTCTGTTGATGTAGTATTCAGTTCAGGCAGGACAAGGTTTAGGTTCCTGTTCAGGAAGCCACGTGGGGCCCGAGCAGGGGTCTGGCCATAGGGCATGGCTCTGTTCCTGCACATCACTTTGCACTCTGACCGAAACTGCTTGGACTCCGTTTTCCCAGTGGAGCTCTCTCTGTTGTTCCTCTGACTTCAGATGTGGGAAAGGGAGATGGCAAACCCTCCCCAAATGTGGGAACCCCGAGGTCTTGCACTGCTCCAGCACCCTCTGCAGCTGGTGCTGTCACTCAGCTGCTCAGCGGGGGCTTGTTTGCCCTCTACATCTTCCTGACACTTCATTCCTGAAAGAAGAAAAAACAACAATCCTCCCCTCTTGCTAAAACCCATTTGTTGGACAAGGCAGCCACCTTTAACCTCCGCAAAGTCAACATCTCTTCTGTCAAACTGTGTGCTGGGCGAGAAAAATGGGATGGATGGAGACCGTTTTTTGTGATGAATGCCCCCCTAACAAGCTGAAGGCTGGGAGGTGAGGATTTCTCTCTGAGCTCTCCACCAGGTCAGGCTGTGACTTCCCCAGGAAAGCATTTCTCTCCATTTCCCATACTGGGAAGCCTCCGAGCTCTGGCTTACCCCGAGACCTTGCACAGCAATTTGCATAACTTCAGCAGGGTGAAACCACAAAGGTCGTGCCGTGCCTTCACATGCTTTTTCTGGCAAGGTGATTTTCTTTCCTAACAAAGATAGACCCAAACCATCTCACACCACGCAGATGCAGCCCTCCGTTAAGTCACCTCCAGGCTTGTGCTGCTTGGACCTCGCTGGGGCAGCATCCTGCTCTGCTCTGCACCTGACCCAGGGCCGTTGTCTGGTGCTCCTGCACCCAAAATCCAAACTGATTTCTTAAAGATTTTTTTACCCTGATCACAAGGCCAAGGAAGGTTTACCTTTGCAGCAGAGATGCCAACGATACTTTTATCGCAGCAGAAGCTTAAGAAAAATATGTAATAAATATTACATGTAAAATATGTAATAAATAAAAATAAGTTTGTTGTGGAGAAAACTCTAGGCCTGGAGGTTTCCGCTTGAACTTTTATGAGCTACTAAATTGCGAGTTATTAAAACCCTTCATTTTAAAAGTGTTCTCCAAATATTTTTGGAAAACAAAGCAAAGCAAAAACTAAACAATGCCATGGTATGGCCTGCCATGCATGCACTGAAGTAGTTTGTAAGTTTTCCTCGATGTGGGCCCTGGACCAAGACTGGGGATCTCCCCCTTGCACGGAGGAGCCCTCGCAGTGAGCTCCATTGCTTGTTTTAGCACTGATGAAAGAAAGCTGGAGAGCAACAAATGGCCAATGATTTTCTGAATTCTAAATTCAGGAAGCTGGTGCTTAAGCTGCAGAAATTAAGGATGGAAAAAGCTTGTTACTTCGTCTCCCCACAGGTAATGGTGTTATTGTTCTCTCCTAGACATTTTCTAGGATATTGCCCAGACCCAAGAAAGTGTCCCAATTTGTCTTTCCTTTTTCCTTTGGGGATGAAAATTCTTTGCTCTTTCCTAGTGTCTAGACCCAGTTCCCAGTTTTTCTGACAATCTCATCGTTCTGAATCGCAGCCTATTGGCACTGCACAGGTGGAGAGGAATTATTCAAGACAGTTTTAAATTTTTGATAGCTCTGTAAAGTCATCTTAAACACAAGCCAGACATGTTTCAGACTTTTCATCTTTCCTCTAAGACAGTCACCGTGGCCTCTTAATCACGTTTCTGAGCTCTGAATTTTCTCCAAGATGCAGTGCTGGGAATGAGAGCTCCCTGCACAGAGCTGAGAGTGCTGGGGCAGCTTCTCTTAGTGAAGAAGGAAACCCCAGGATCACACAGCTCAGTTTCACAGGGATTATCTGAGATGTTGTGCTCCCCTGTGCCTGTCACCTGCCTGGCAAATACTCCCAAGCATCCTATGTCTGCTGAACAGCAACATTTCCCTAAAGGATGAATGCGATAGGCTCAAAACCCATTGCAGCAAGAAATTCAGAAATAGGAATGAACAAAAATGATCCTGCCAGCTGGGGCTGCTGCATCAGCAAAGACCCAACGATAAGTGCGCTGGCACTGATCTAACATCACACTTGTTGGCATCGCAGATGCTCCTGGAGACAGTTCAATATTCCATTAGGAAGTCATCTCCCGCCACACGGGTAAGTCACTGTGCTGTGAGAAAAAATCATTGTTGCCTATGCAGTGTGCTGTTCTCGTACGTCGGGCTGGTCATTTGGCAATCTCATACTTGGTCTGCTTTCATGAGTCTGCAAAACTTAAATAATATGTTAGTGTCAGCACGTGAGTGGGGATGGAGGAGGATGAGTGTGCCAAATAAAAGGCTGGAACTAGCCCTGGGTTTGCTTCATCCTCTGGGCATTTTGATGGGTCACAGTATGGCAAAACTGGATCCTAATACCCAGCATCTCTGAAGTGCATTTTCCAAGGCATTTTGCAGACACTGAGTCACAGTTCTTAGTGTTGCCTGGCAGAAAGAAGTGAAATAGCTCTCCAGAGGCTGAAGAAACAGAGCCATAGTCTCAGACAATGTAGTTTCTCCAACATTCGTTGTCTTTTCTGCTGTCGTCAGTGCAAGTTCTCTGGAAAATGAAGTTCTGTGCCAGCAGAAAACCCCCTTTGCAGGCAGATATGACTTTGGCACATCCTACATAAAGGTCCCCAGGATCCATAAGCTGAATGCTGGGGTGGGAACAGGGCTGTGGTGCTGGCTTCCAGCAGGTACTGGGCCCTGCCTGAGATCATTGTGGAGAGAGGCTCCCCAGGACCCTGCAAAGCTCAGGATTTATATATATATATATATATACTGCAGTGCATACAAGGTTCTGGGATACTCCACTGGCAGTAGCAGGGTTTAATAGTTTAATATCGGACACTCAGACACACACACATCTACAGGAACAGAAACCACAACAGTTGGATTTGCAGAATATGGCATGTGCTAAAAATTGCTGGCACATTTGTTGCAACCGGCGGGCTGCAGGTGTTGAGAATGGGGACGTCTGCACCGCCATGCACAGTGCTGCTGGGGAAGTTATAGCCTGAGAAGATGAGAAAAACGCGTGGCAGGTGTGGTAGGAAGCATGCAAAAAGGCAAAGCACAAGGTGGGAGAGGGGAGAATTGGGCACTGGGGGCTTTGTGGTGCACACCCCACTGCAGGGGAGCCTGGAGAACGTGGGGCCAAGGATGGAGTGAGCACCTGCGAGGGGCTGGGACCCAGCTGGAAGGAAATGCCAGGCCCAGAGATGGGCTCTTTGGGTCTATCCATCATTTTAATAGTTTTCTCGGTATCCTGAAGGGATAAAAGAACAGAAAAAGTGTAAAGCTCGGGCTAATAGAGGCAGCATACCTAGAAGCGAAAGATGATCTCCTACCAATGAAAGCTAAAGAGCTATGTGGTTAAAGAGCTGTATTAAGGGACATTAGGTATTGGACAAAATGTCAGGAAACATTAACTTGCATTTTGCTGTAATCCCATATGGCAAATTAGTCTGGTTTAAAAGGCCTGTATTTGCAGGAAACCAGTTTTAGGGTTTTGATGATTTGGGGGGAGGAGATGCAGAGAGCGAGAAAGTCTATGTCACTCCTCGAAAAGGCAGAGGCTTTGTAACAGGGGCGTCACAGTTTTATGATATAATTCTCTCTTCTCTCTAAGCCTCTAGGAACAGATTTTCAGTCAGTTTGTAGGGAGAGTCTGAGCAGCAATTACATGTGATGTCAGAGAAATAATGTTGGAGAGCAGATGCCAAACACCCAGCTTCTCGGGCTGAGGTTGTATAATGCATGCCCTAGGTTACGTGGGCAATTCATGCTTTTAGCCTGGAAGAATTTTGCCAAAAGCCCAGTAAATAAAATAAAAATCCTGTTATCTGTTGTTGGCCACATCTTCATCGTAAAAATCACGCTTCTGCTTCAGCTGCAAAATTAATAAGTGGATTAAACCAGGCTTCTGTTGCACCTCTTGAGTTTTGAGGCAATGTATTTGTCACATAGTGCAACACTACTGACTTCTTTGGCACGTGAAGGTGATTTGAAGGGAATAGCCATGGAATTAATGTTTTCATTTTCCTTTTTGTTAAAAGTGTTTGTACATTTTGTGTTTCTCAGCCTCTCTAGTTTTCTACAAATTAAGGCATGTGATAACATGCTCACTCTGAACATAACAGTGTTCAAAAGAGGTTGTGACTTCCAGCCTCTTAAAAAGATTAAGACCCTGGCAAAGCAAAGTAAGGTACTTTAAAATACCTTGATTTTTCCTCAGCTTATCTCTTCATCCCCTACCGTTCTGTTTCAGTTCATCTTCTTTTCAGTCTTCAACTTCTGTCCTTCTGCTGCTGCTTTTTTACTTTTCTTTTGCGGCCTGTGCTGAAATTTTCACTTTCTTTAACTTGCTCAGGTTTTCCCCTAACCGTGTTTTGGTCCTGGCAGTAGGATTCCTCATGCACTCCGAGGGTTCAGCCCTCGTTAGTCAGCCAGAGCTGTGCAGCCAAAGCACCGAGCAGAGCCGTGGAGGCTTTTTTCCTGCCACACTCCTTCCTTCCCTGTCCCATCAAATATTTCTCGGAGGCTGTGTCTGACTCGCTCTGCAGCTGGCACCACTACTGCAAGGATTCTCATTTAATGATAATGTTTCTCTTAGCCCTAAGTCAATATTTCCGGTATTAATTAAATCTGATGGCTTCACTGTAGTGAAAAAAAAAAAGACGTTTCAGGTACAGGAAGCACCAAGATACGTTCAGAGACACTTATGTGATAATTTATTTTAGGGCAGAGAGCAGGAGAAGCAAAAAGCAGAAGAGACAGGCGACCAGCTCTAAGTTTGGAGGAATATTAAGAGGAAAAAAACACTAGTTGGAAACTGCTTAATCACATTACGTGATGCATAATCTGTCACTTTTAACCTTCTTGTGTGAAAGACGACTGTTTTTGGTTGCTATTATTATTGCTTTTACTACAATTGGGGGGTGGGTGGTTTGCAAATGCAAGATGTGATGAGCCATGGGCAAATGGCCGCGGGCTCGGGTTAGCAGGATTCAGAGGGTTCACACACAGCAAAAACCCACTTGCATCTGCAAGAAAAATATTGCATAAATGAGCTCCAACTTGGCCTTGCCACTTCTCAATTTTTTATTTTATTTTATTTTTTTCCCCCCCCCGGTGCTTCTCATGTACCAGGGTGATAACAAACCCCCAGCTCTTCCCACTGGAGGAGCTGCTGCTTCACCCAGCTGTGCAAGTACACACGGGAGCCAAAGATCAAAACCCAAAGTCTGCAGAAGACAAGCCACCAACCAGCAGGATTACCTGCGCTCTGGGGAAAAACCTCGGGCAGAGACATTGGCAATGGCTTGTTTCCAAGAAGTTGTTGTGAAACCCTCAAAAAATCGATGGTGCTGCTCTGACTGAAAGCAGGGAATTGGACGCAGTATCTTCTAGGCTGGGTAGAGGAGTGCATTTTTTAACCTCAGATTTGTCCCCAGCTAACTGGAATTTATGTACTAGTTGCTTAAAACTTTATCTTTCGGTTCTCTCTCTGCTGCTGGGGAGTCCAGGCACTGGCTTCTGGGTTCCCTGCTTCCCTCCCCGCCTTCAGTGGCGTGGGATTTTTTCTGGATTTGAGGCCTAATGCCATGTAAAGATGAGGATTCTCCTTTCCCTGAAAGGTCATAAAAACAAGCAGAGTCTCAGCTTCAGCATTAATTCTTAAGACAGGAAAGACCATTTAACAAAAAACTTTAATAAATCTTTTTTTTTTTTTTTTTTTTTTTTTTTTTTTTTTTTAACATTAAAGTCCTGCCCTTATACTGTGCATGCTGTTATGGTTATTTCACGAAGAGCTGAATGTCCTGAACGAAGTCCAAGGCACCAGAAGCTTTCTATGAAATAACAAACATTTGGGGGAAGGGAGAGGGTCAGCAAAGGAAGAGTTAAAGAGTCTGACAGAGAAATTTTTTGAAAAACACAAAATTAGCTCAGCTTTTGGCAGATTGCAAGGCTCATCTGTTGTTTTCATCAGACCACACTAAAGAAACAGGAACCATGGTATCCCCAAGGAACTGATAGGAACAGAACATTCAAACTTTTCGAGCCTTTTTTTTTTTTTTTTTGTGGGTATAGATTAACAAACCTGTATTTATTTTTCAGTGTATGGTTCATGCGCTTTGAGGTGGGACAAAGTGCAACATTTTAATTAGGAGTTTTTGTTATAAGAGGAATCCCATACGTTTCTGGAGAGCCTAAAAAATAAATTTCAGCAGATTGTCTGCCAACTGATAGGCTTTTTAATTTCTTTTTTCAGTGCTAGACTTTTCGTGAGACCCTCCTTTGGAGCTGCTTTTGCTGCTTCGCTGCACGAGCTGGAGCGCATTGCACTAAATGCAGTTAGAAGAGAATTATGGAAAAGATTCCCAGAAGAGCAGGAATTCATCTTAATGACTGTTCTGGGCATTGAAATGAGGCAAATTAAAAGGAAAAATAAAAAGCATTCTTTAAAATGTTGTTATTTGGAAAATGGGGGGGGGGGGGGGTGGGGGGGTGGGGAAGGTATGGTTTGGAAGAGAGCAGCATAAATTCTGGTGCTAAGGATGTCCCATGGACTCCTAGAGAGCAGCTGGAGTGCAGCCAGCCCTTGGCATTCCCTGTGGGAATTGGGCAGAGCCCCGCAGCTTTTGCCTTGTGCTGTTGGCTGCCTCTGGGCTGGAGCAGCCGGGACTTGAGGCTGCTAATTAGTTCTGGAATTAATTGTTAGCGGTGCCGCACCTCCCTCCGCTGGCAGTTCTTGTCAATGCAATTGAGTGGTGTCTCTGTTTAATTATGTGCCCAAGTTTAATTGTTCCGTCAAGCTTTGGGAGAGTATCAGGCAGAAAATGAGGGGATGCTGTGGGACCCTTCTCCAGCCTCTCTCTTTGCGTGGAAAAAGGTGTTGAAAGAGATTAAGACTGAGAACATGGAAAATGGAAGGGTTAAGGTGTGGGGTCTGAAATAAATCTTTGCATGGACAGGGAAATAGAAGCTCTTTTGCACATACAACCAGTGCCACAAGAAATCAAGCAGGAGGGTTTTTCCCTCACTGTTGTCAATGTCTTTTCAAGCCTTTGGGAAATTCAGAGAATCTGAAACATAACTGACATGCTTTTGTGTCAGATTAAAAAAAAAATAATAAAAGTTTTTTGACACCTGAACATTCTGGTGAAAAGCATTAAAAACGAAAATAAATGACACCTGAAAATTTCGATGAAAAGCACCAGTAACACTTGTGAGAATTTCCATAGCGATTTCAGTAACAAAGAAATCAGTGTGACAGCCCCTCTATGACCTACACCTGGAAGGACTGAGGTAATATCATCGAACCAGCAGACAGAGACGGGCTGTCAGCTGAAAGTTTCTGCAAGGCTACAGGTAGATCTCTTCAGTAAATTCAGTGCCATAAAGCAGCTTTCTTTTCTTTTAATTCTGGGGCTGGTTTAATAGAAAATGGAAAGAAATGTTTAAAAGGTGACTTACTAATTGCCTGTAAAATAAAAAGCAGACGGGTGTTTTATTGCAGTTGAAAGAAGTTAGTAAGAGTAAGGTAATGTCAAATGGCAATTGATTTTTTTTAATTTTTTTAACACATAAAGGAGCGATTTATAGCTTCCTGCACGCTGCAGAATAAATCATTTGAAAGTCTAAAAACTGAGGCTAAATAAAGATGAAATCATGGAATTTACTGTCTCAAATGATAGCAGACAACTTCCATGAGCTCCTACCAGAAGTGAGGGAACTGCCCTGGGCAGTGCGAGCTGGGGCTGGGGCACTGTGTCCTTGTGCAGGGTGGAAGCCCCCAGGCTGGAGATCTGCTGGTGTGGAGGAAATGTGAGGTGGAAGTTCTGCTGTGCAGAAATCAGGTTCCAGGACTAAAAAAAAATAGTTAAAGAGGTTTTGAGTCATTCCCCTTGGCCTCACAACGCCTTCCAATTCACTTCCATTTTGTGCTGGGCAATAAACAAAAGAATGAGCAGCCCATCCAGCACAAAATAATGTCTTGTTTAAATAGTTAGAGGTCTTTAAAAATTACAAAATATCCTTTTTTCTAAAGACTTTTTAATCACTTTAAAAAAATCTAAATATAATTTTAACTGATTTTAATAGAGCTGATGGTGACGGGGGACAGGACCTGAGGATGTGAGCTGTCCAGAATACAGTTACAAAAAAAAAAAAAAAAATCATATACATTGCAGAACTGCACAGAATTAACCAGGTTGTATAGGCTATGCTTAACTTAATCATGCTTTAAAAGCGCCTAAATAAGTAACAGTGGCTTGAGGAGAAGTCAAGGATTTAGGCCTTGCTTTCTGCATGAAATTACACAGAGCTATTTTAAATGCTTCTAAAAATTGCTAAAACAAAGAAACAACAACAAAAAAGAAAGGTGCTTTAAACACAGAAATTAGGAAGTTATTCATGCTGTGCAGGATATATTGTATATAAAAAGGAAAATTGAGCACAGCATCCTTATGTTATCCAATGCACCGTCAGTCATATGTGAGGTCAGTTTTCCACAAGCATCCCTTTCTGCATTAGCACGCTGCTAACGAGCGGAGTCTGCCTTGTAAAATCATTTACGAAGGTAATTTTAATATGTTTCCACCTTTGGATAAAACAGCGTTTCGGGATTATTTTTGTAAAGCTACTTCCATTCCCGCCACCAGGTGGAGATGTCCACCTGCGAGTCTGGGTTAAATGACCCTGATTTTCAACAGTAGGGCTGCAGCTAAGGTTTAAATAAAACGCAGCCTTCCTCCTCCCTCTTTCTGCTGAAAACTAAGATCGCAGTATAGCACAAAACCTGCAGAGGCTTTTTTAAGAAGCTATGTTATTGCACATTATTTGGTTTTGCACTTTGGAAAGCCCCTGGGGCTGCATTGCAGGAGCACGCAGCTGGTGGGAGCGTTCCCAGGAGCTGCAGGGCCCTTGCACGAACCCAGTGGCAAAACCTGGCTGTGGACCTGCAAACCAAAGCCATGAAAGAAGCGTACCCTGAGCATGTGGAGTAGCTCAGAAAACCCCAAGTGAATGCCTCGGTGGTCAGCTAGCAAAAGCGAGCAAGTTCAGCCCCGACAGCTCATGGTGAAGGGTAAAGGAAATCACGGCTCCAGGCAGGGCAGTTATTCTGGGTTTCTCAAAGGAGAAATGTCAAGGCTTGTTTTTGCAGCAGGAAGATGAGGGCAAGCTCCTGAGCTGCTGAGCTTTTTGGCTCCTTGCATCCTGTGTGGCCACTGGGCCCAGATTTGCTGAATTCGTGCTCCCCCCCCCCCCCCCCCCCCCCAGCCCCATCCTTTGCCCCATGGCTGTAGCCTCATTTGTTTTTATTTTATGTTTATAGCATCTACGCTCTAGGCCCCTTCTGCAAATTATAAGTGTGTTTGCCAGATTGTTGTCTGGGCCTAAGGGAAGCAGCTATTTTTTTTTCATGTCACTGGACTGTTGCTATTGTGGGAAAAATGTGTCTGAGGAACAAAATCCTTTGCTAGAAGGTGACCGCGACAGTCACTCCTGTGGTTCATTGCTCGAAGACAGCAAGGCACCATGGTTTCTGCTGTGACTCAGGATGTAGCTGTTATGGTTAATGAAAAAAAAAAAAAAAATGATTTCCACATTTTCTTGGGCACTACATGTCTTGTTCTTTTTAGTTCCCCGTATGGGGGGGGGGGGGGAAATATTCTAGTGGATGCCTTACTTTTAGTGTGAAGCAACTGGCTCCCAAAAAGCTTGTGAATTATGAGACCGGGGAAATTAAGGTGCAATTGCAGAAGAAGCCCAAGTGTATTGGATAATGATGCTATGGGACAGCTTAGAACAAAAAGCCTCTTACACCAGAGTGGGGTAACTGCAGGAGATGGAGATGGGCCAGAACAAGGAGCAACCCAGGGAGGGATTGCTGCAACTGGCCACTGAGGGAAGGAATCACTAGTAAATTTGACAGAGAATCGATGCAGAAGGTTGAATAGATACCAAACTGACACTTGTGTATCAATCCCTTGAGTTAGCCGAGGTTCTTGCCAAAAAGAATGGCTCTATCAGCTTCTGTGGCAGCATTCTTAGCAGCAGAAGTGTCTGTAAACAAGAAACCAAGCCTGAGGTGCTGAGGGCTTGGTCTAACACTCAAAGCATTTCTCATTAATGCACAGAACTCTTCTCTGCCTGAGAGAGGAGAATAAAAATGCACAAAGAAGCAATACAAGCAAAAACATTGAAAAGCTTTGAGTGGAACTGAGCTGGATTTTATTGCTTCAGAAATAGTCCTAGTGCTGCAGAACCTTCAAATGAATTATTATGGACACTGTCCTGCTGTTGCCAGTGACTTCTGTAAGCAAAGAAGCCAGTGCGCTCCAAAAGACGCAGTGGGCATTTTCTGCAGGGGCCTGGGCTGCTGAATTAGCTAACTTGCAGTCGTTGCTGTTAGTCCTCCTTGGGCTAAAGGACAAATAGTGAGGCTGTCCGTAACAGTGAAGGCAAAGTAGGCACCATTATCTATAGTGCTGTGAAGTGTTTGCTCGTGCCAAAGTTCTCTCTTTTCCTGAAGACATTTGTCTCTTGAAACACCCCAGACAGTAGAGAGAACGTCCTTTCTCTGGTTTAAATCTATCTTTGATTCTTGGGAGCTTCCCAAGAGAAGGGCAAGTAAATACAAGTTTGGGTAGTGAAAAGAAGATGCAAAAAATCCAAGTACAGCCATCCCCTTAACTATGGGAAAGTGTCTGATAAAAGCCTCATCTGAATCAGAGCTCCGACTGAATGCCCAGCCAGGTGTGCGAGCTTGCTAGGATGATAGTATTTGTTTCCCCAGAATTGTTATGGACCAAACCAGGCAGCTGGAGGGATGTGGTGAAGGGCACAGATGTCTTTGGGGATGCTTCAAAGAATGCAGTAAGTGCTACCGAGCAGGGAGGCTTGTGCAGTGAGAAGGGCACATTTCTGGCCAGGCAGGGACCTTTGTGCAGGCTTTGTCCTGGTCCAGGGACTCTGCTCTAATCTCCGAGGCAGTTTTCTTTGCTGGAACAGCCTCTGCAGTTGCCATGACAGTGGCTGGCAGGATAATCGTCCAAAGGTGAGGAGGCTGCAAGTTGAAGGAGGCCTCATGGAGGGTTTTGATTGATAGAAGAAGTGATTTTTAGCTTGGTAAGAAAGAGTGCGAGCAGCTCCTCCGCTTGCCCCTTGCTGGGTTCCCAGGGCCCCGAGCCCTCTTGCAGATGAGGAGGTATTTGCCCAGAAGCTATGAGAACAGACCCTTATCTAATAAATAAATAAGTAAAAAGCAATCCTTCCATCTGAAGGATCCCAAACTCAAAAAAAAAAAAAAAAAGGCTAAAAATGGGGCTAATTGGAGCTACTGATCCATCCAATCTGAAGTGTGTATTCTACCATGCTAGCTGTGGCTAGGAGTGTGTATTGCCACTGGCAGGTTTATGCACCCTGATGCAGGTTTTCTGTATCTTCTGTGCATTTGGATGCACTTAGAAGCCAGAGGACTCACTTGTGTTGTAAGGACTGATGTTAATAAATTAAAGATTCTAGACTATATTTGGGCACATGTACGGGATAGGATTTGGTGAGCATATTTTGTCTTTTGGCCAGTCGCTCTTGCAGTTAGCATTATCCTTACTCATTAAAAGAGCCACAAGTCTTCAGGTTGTTGCCACAAAATGCTGCTTGTGCTTCTTTCCACCTCGCTTCTTACCCGTGTGTTTTTAGGGGATTCATAAAAACATAAAGCTGCTGCGACTCACGTCAGCTGAACACACGTACTGAGCAGAAGCCAGAATGCGTTTATAGGGCCGGCATAACGTTCCCATTACCAGCTATTGCAGTTCCTAGAGAGAAAGAGGAGGGCACAGGCTGCCTGCTGAGGTCCCCGCTCCTGCCAGGGCTCTATGCCATCAGGAGCTATTCGCAGGAGCAGCCGTGGAGGACTTGGATGCCTGCTCTGCTCCGCTCTGTGCTGGGCTGTCAGCACAACGCTGTTAGGAGAGGGCCAAAAATAAAGACAAACGGACGTAAAATTTCACACTTGACAATGGTTTTCCATTTTAAAACAATGTAGGCTAGGTCCAATTAGCAATCACTATTTATTTATTATGAACAAGTAGAATTCAAATTAAGCTGATTCGAGCCTCAGCTACCCCCTCAGATTGGATTGGCAATTAAGGTACTAGTAGTACTGGTAATTATGGTTTACCATTAAATTACCTTCCCTTCTCCCCCCTCCCTCCAAAAAACACCAAATTAGCCAGGAGTGGAATTATATTTATCACAGAGCCCAGTGCAGGAGAGACTTTGCAAGTAAATACAAACAATCAGGAAACCACTCAGCACGCTGTGCCAACGCAATAATTAGGGCTTGAAGACAGGAATTTTTGCAGAAGCCAAATTGGCTGGCTTGTCATGCAAGAGGAGCTGCAAGCACCTTCAGCAGCACCCGAGGGTGCAGAGAGGACAATGCAGAGGAGGAATTTGCTCCCCTGAGGGTTCTCCTGCTACAATCCTGCCACCGGGAGCAGACCACGGGGTGTTTCACCAATTCCAACACCATGAAGTGTCCCCAGTGGATAACAGGCAGACGACCAAAAGCCAGACCAACACAAGGCTGATGCCATGTACTGCAGCAGGCAAAAGCGTGAACAAAAGGACAGCAAGCATACGCTGAACCTGAATTGCTTTTCCTTGCCCATAGAATTAAAACCAAGCTTCTTGTCCTGACGTTTGAATTCCAGCTGCCCTGCGTGCGGTCTGTTATCTCAGTGACAGCTTCAAAATGTCATTACCTGCTAATGAACTAATAATCAGCTCCAGAGCCTTTCTCTCCCCTTTCCTCTTAGAGTTGAATAAATGCTCTTGCCTCCGGTCTAATCACCATAGAGGCGAACGCCGTGCCGCAGAGCTCTGCACTTGGGTGGATGCATGAGCTGTCCAACTCCATCACCACCTTTGCATTTGCTAGCTTGGAGGCTGATACTGTTAGCTTTGTGTACAATCAGTAGAGGATCTTGGGCTAAATAGTGTTGTGTGTCCATTGGGAGCGGGCAATTTTGGTACATGTCGTACATACCATGATCATTAAATGTTGTTTGCTGCTGTTTACAAAACGAAGAAACCAAGCTAGCAAGACAAACGATATCACAGATATTCTTCTCTGGTTGCTGTCAGGCTTTTTCTCATCTGCCAAGGATTAGGAATTCATCAGAAAGCACTCCGATGTTGCAGTAAAATGGTTATTTCTCACAGCAATGTGTGGTCTGGGCATGTGTCGCGCACATATTCATAAATTTATCTTTAGACTCTGCACACAGGCTTGGTTTTCGTGTTCCTAAAAATGGTTGGGTTTGAGAACAAATGATATGTTTGGAAGAAGCAAAAATCTTCTCCTTGCTAACTGTGAAATGAACACCAGAAAGAAGGAAAGCAGTCAGCTACCGCCTGCCTTGTGCCTGCAGCAGGGCTGCTGCGTGAGCTGGGAAAAAAGGAGAGGGAGGTGAGGGTTTGGTTCCTTCTGCTGCAGAGCATTCCTATGACAGCAAAATTTACTGACAGCTTAGCTGTGTATGGGGGG